>NW_026624052.1:145585-147803 GCF_030028575.1 Malurus melanocephalus
GAGGTGGTCAGTGTCCTGAGCCTGTCTGTGCTTAAGAGGCATCTGGACACTGCCTGTAAGAACATGCTTTAACCTGGTCAGCTCTGAAGTGGTCAGGCAGCTGGATTACGTGACATTACAGGTACCTTCCATCTGAAAATATCCTATTGTTCTCTTCCTTCTTAGCTGAAGCATTCAGTTATTCCCAAGGTCTCAGAAAGGTTTAGGCAAAGGCARAGGTTTTTCTGTTTTCTGTTGGTTRAGTCCCAGMTTTCAGCCCAGATACTTCCAGGTGAACTCTCRAGCTAAAAATCTCTTCCAAGCCAAACTGCCTGTGCAAACCATGGGATTATTAAAAAAGGAGTTTGCCTGATTCACAATGATTTCAGTCCTTGACTGTCTGTCAAAACTACCATGGCAACAGAAGGCTCAGAAACATTTTGGTGCTAGAGCTGTTAGCCCTKAGTGCCCTTGACCTCACCTATAGAATTTCTCTTTTAATGTGTGCATGCTCATTACTCCTTCAGCTCCATTCCCAGGCTCTTGGGTCTCAGACTGGCTCCCATTTGTGACACAGTTTGCCAYTTCAGCTGTACAATTTCTTCTTGAAAGCTTATCAGCTCAAATACAAAACCTACTGCACTTCATGGCAAAAGTACAGAAAATTTATAAACATAGCACCCTACCCCTTATGTACATAACACACCCTAATGACTAATAGTTTCCAGTGATGCACATTTTTCTTTTATTTCTTTTATTTTAACGTTTTATGTTTTCTGATGCCTTGGAGGATAAAAGGAGAGCCAAAACCAGCTGATCTGTTTAAGGAGAGGCCACCTTCCACACCAGCAGATATTGACAGGAACAGTGATGTCTTGATCTTGTCAATGCTCACAGCCCAAATATCTGGTTCATTTAGCAGCCCCTCTGSCCTTAACACCCAAAATCATATTTCACTATATGGTTTGGTGGCGATGGTGGTGTTTGGTTGAAGTTGGACTTGACCTTGGAGGTMTTTTCCRAACTTGATGATTCTTCAMCTCTAYTTTACTCAATTTATTTCTCCAGCTAAAYGTAAAGCTCACTGTCCAACAGCTCMTYGTAGCTGCAGATTTCCTGCCCYCACAGCTTTGCTGACTGAGCTGACTCAGGGCTCATTTCTCTGAAGCCAAAGGTTTGGAGCAAAGATCTGCATGTAGTTATGTATTTTAACTATGGATAGCACCTGGTGACACGAACCCTGCTTTTAATTTGCTACCATCACATGAATAAGTATTTCATAATGAATCTGTCAGCAGCAATTCGAGCTTATATGCCCCTGGAATATAAAGTTGGTTCATCTTTTCAGGGACCTTGGCTCATTGTTCTCTAACATTGCCAGCTTTACTCTCCAAAAATCAGTCTTCCCTGAGAACACCCTGTGTCTTTTCTTCTGGAAGGAAAATAAAACATGAAACCAGCGCCACAGCTTCTATGATGATTTAATTCTGTGTTACTTACGTATCAACATAATGTTCTTTTTTTCTAAACTAAGTATTACAAATGTATTGTGGCTCTGCATACACACTTGGTAGCCCAGGGCAAAAGTAATTTAACTTGTTTACCACATGAAATTGCTTTGTTTTCTCTTTTTTCCTAATTCAGGGTAGTAAACATACCAAAATTTAGTATTGAAGCAAGCTTACTTCAATTTGCAAAGCCAGGCACTGGAAGGAAGGGCTTAAAAAAAATTAAAAGCCAGTTAATTCCATTGCTCCCTTTCCTGCTGCACCAATAAACCGTAAACCTTCATGAAAGTTAACATTTACTCTAGCTAGTAAAACAGCAATATCATATTTGCTAGATTAGTCATACATTTTCTCCCTTGGAGGAAAAGTCTGAAATTACCCTCTGCAAATTCAGAAAAATAAGAAAGATAATTAATAATTTTTTTTATATGAGATACCTCATAAAAATATAAATAAAATAGGATTGAGCCCAGGTAAATGTTGAGTAATCTGGAATTCAYATCAGAAAACTGCTGTGTGTTTACACATTTGACAGCATGTGCTTCAAAGAGAGACTTGAGATTAATTGAGCATGGAAAGTGTACAAGCTTCTCAAAACAGTGTTGTCTAGTGAAAGGCTGACATGTCCTGATAAAGCCAAAACCAGCACTGACCACACTGAAATGTATCTCATGTTAGGAGCAGACAGTGGTGTAAAACTTAAAAATATATTGGTAGCAATTACTATTAAT
>NW_026624052.1:147907-172959 GCF_030028575.1 Malurus melanocephalus
AAGATAAATCCCTAGGCATAATTTATCTCCATAAAATACCAAAGGAATAATGATAAAAGTCTACATATATATATATATATTCTTCATTTACCATCAGGAAATCACTATGATAATTTAAAAGCAGATTGTCTAGTATGCAGAGAGAGAATGGTCAAGTGGTCAGTGGAAAAAAAACTGTAGTAACAGAAAAAAAAATTCTTGGAAAGACTTGTAGATACTTCTCTTTCTTTTTTTTTTTTATGCTGTTCAGAATTGAGATTCACTTGGCCCCAAATGCTGTCCCATTGTTTTTCTTTACTGTTGTTCCATTCAAGTCAACTGATGATTTTCTGTGAGTTATTACTGGCTTATTGCAAGTATGAAAAAAACATAATAATACTAATAGCAGCAATAGCACTTTGAATATTGTTTATTCACAGATGATGATTGTTATTATTATTATTATTATTATTATTATTATTATTATTACTAGTACTGCTATTTTTTATTTCTTTTCTTTGTGTGACGATTGCCAAACACTGGCACAGGTTGTCCAAGGAGGTCGTAGAGTCTCCATTCTTGAAGTTATTCAAAACCTGACTGAATTCAATCCTCAGCAAAGGTTTGAACTAGATTTTCCTCAGTGATCTTTCTTTTACAGAGTGATAGAATTATAGAATATTCTGAGTTGGAATGGACCCACAAAGATCATCAAAGTTCAACTCCAGGCCTTGCAGAGGAYGGCACCAACAATCAAACCGTGAGTCTGAGAGCGTTGTCTCACCACAGCCATTGTGAGAATTCAGATTTATCTTTCCAGATGCTCTGTCCTGGAAATCCTGTTGATTTTGTTGAAGGAAAATTGTGGATGAAGAAGTATGAACTTGAAAAGGATGTGGTTAAGTAATATTTTTTCTCTTTTGTTGTTACAGCATTGGTGTTGAGGGGACTTGAGGAACAGCAAGTGGTCAGCCAGGTCCTGGAGTCTTCACACTGATAGTCATGCCATCTTGACCTGCTCAAACTTATTAAGGAAAAGGGAAAAAAAATCAGGAAAAGCAGCTTGACATCCAGAAAGTGCCATGGGTGATTGGTTTTAGGTTTGTTTTGTTGGGTTTTGTTTTTTGTTTGTTTGGTTTTTGTTTTTAATTTTTTTGTTTGGTTGGTTGTTTTTTGTTTGTGTTTAAATACCATTTTTTTAAGTTGAATTCAGAAGGGCAGTCTTGGAAAAGTACAACCATGCCACAAAGGGAAGGTTTCAGTCACCTAAATATGGTTGTGTGCTGCTGTTTTATGCAGGGGAAATATTTCCATCATCTCTTGCTGCAACTCCAGAGGAGCCTAGGTCTCCTGTGATTCTGTTTTCTTCCATTACACACACAAAAATCTTGAATGATGTCTGGCACCTGTGTTGGTCCAAGGTGTGTATTTGGGATATCTGGTTGGGGTTCAGTTCTCTGGCACCCACAAGGCATTTTTACTTTTGTGCAGCTGTATCAGCAGTGGACAGATTTGTCACATTCTTTTACACAGCCATGGAAAGACATATTTTTTACCAAATTGTAAATAACTTCACCAAGACAATGAGATCTGCTAACAGCTTGCTTTCTGTATGCAGGTTCATACACTAATTTGCATAATTATTTCATGAAAATTTTGTCTCTAATGCCTTAAAAACCCTCAGCTCTCCTTAGCTCCTTAGAATGTTGCCTGCCTATATCTTTGATAAGTAGAGAAATATCAAATAGATGATCTGTATAACAGGACATGACAGCAGCCTCGAAAAAGCAGAAAGAAAAGCAAATAMAGACCAAGCATTCTCCCACCTTTCAGACCCAATTCACGATCCTGGGGTTTAGCTTTGTTATTTCTTCTAATCTGTTTGAAGAAACCACTCCTGGGCAGGGCATCCTTATTGCAGGGATCATTAATTCGACGAGAGGCGAAYGAAAAAATAGGGAATTTGTATTTCAGTCACAAAATGGATCAAAGAAAACTTTCCTGGGGCAAGGTGCTGTTGTCAAGATTGTCCTGAAGAAAGGAAAATCATTACAGAGGATTATCTATAACAGTGTTCTCAACCTCTCTWTCAGCTCCTCTGCCCCGAGGCAGAAATACAGTGTGACTGATTATGATTACCACACACGCACACAAAGGCTCTCTCTGCCACAGATATATTTTTGCACGTGTCTGKAAGTGTGACGTTATTCCTAAAAATAGGCCCACCCTCCACATATGGGCTCACATATGCTCAACCTTAAGATAATGATAATGGTTATTACAATAATTAAAATAGTAATAGTAATAGGAACAGCAACAGCAACAAAACAACAACATAGCAACAACAATAATAACAATAATAACAATAAATAAATAAATAATCTCTTTGTGTTTTCAGACAGTGAGACTCAAAACATAAAGAAAAATGCATGCTCTGTTYGGAGAGTGATGTGGCAGGAGATTTGTTCCCCATTTCTTCCTCGGTCACTGCTCACTGGACCTTCTCAAAGGTCACCATTTTAAGTTGACTTTTCTGGGGAAACATTGATCCTTTCACTGCCAATTATCCCTAGATGTGACATGGCTGGTGAAAACACGATTTTTACTTTTATTAACTTGGAGTTTGTTTGGGTAGTGGGACCCCACTAAGACCTACACTCCCAAACAATGGATCCCATTTTCAAGGCTCCATCACCTGCTGCAGTTTGCACCTGCACAGCTAAATCTGCTTTCTCCCCACGTGGCCTGGTGCTTGCTGCCTGCTGGGAACAGGGTTTTGTCATGCCACGGGTATTTCTGAATACCTGGGGTAAATTYTCCTGGTGTGCAGACATGCAGGAAGCCTGCTAGGAATTGACTACAATGATTTAGACTCAGCTGAATACAGYCCTGTGCTCAGGATTATTTTGTGATCCTGTTGAGATTTTCAGGGTGGGTGTAGCTCCTGGGACAGAGCCTCATGCTAAGATGATGGACATTTTTTTTCTGTGGTCTTGCTCTTCATGGCAGGTGTAAAAATCCAATTATGAAAGTCATGAGAGAGACACCTCTGTCTGAATTAAGGYGTAAACAAAAAGAACACAACCTATATTTTACAAAGAATAGATTTCATAGCACAGGATTCAGCATCTGTTCTCATAACATTTCAGCCTCAACTCAAAAGATGGTGGAGATGTTGGTCTTCCATAACACTAATCTCAATATACCAATCTCACATACTAATTTCAGTGTCAGGCATGAAAGAGGTGGAATCACATGAAGGACAGGAAAAGAGAAGTCTTCTTTCTCATTTTCCACTTTGTGAACCAGGTTTGGCACAGGAGTGCAGCAAAGAGCTTCTCCTTACTTATTTTTCAATTATTAGAATTGGCATAATGACACCATTCTTACAGTCATTGCATAAATATGTTATCTACAGATTCATTTTAGCTCCTTTCCTAGAGGTTTTGTGTCATATGGAAGACTTATTTATGGCATATTTTTTATAACATTTGTTAAATGGAACCCAGGTCACATTCCAGGGGAAAAAAAAAAAAAAAAGGCTTCCTAAAAGGAACATGAAGTAAAAATGCAGAGAAAAGTGAAGGTTATGAACTGTCAGGCTAACTAAGCAAAGAAAAAAGAAATGCTAAAAAAAAAATCTAGTGACAAAAATACAAGTATGTATAATATGAGAAGCTATATTAGAATCAGAAACCTGCGACTTGTTCCCTGTGGCTGAGAGTTGGAGTTGCTCAGCCTGGTGAAGGCAGGGCTCTGTAGTGGCCTTTCAGTAATTAAAGGAGTCTTATAAAAAGGATRGGCAGGGACATTTTAGCAAGGGCTGAGGTGAGGGGACAAGGGGAAGTGGATTTGCACCAAAAGAGGGGATATATATTGGACATAGGATGAAATTCTGACTGTGAGGGTGATGGGGCCCTGGCACAGGGTGCCCAGAGAGGTTGTGGATGCTCCATCCCTGGAATATCCTAGGCCAGGCTGGACAGGGCTTGGAGCACCCTGGGATAGTGGAAAATATCCCTGCCATGGCAGGGGGGTGGAACAAGGTGATCCCACCCTCATGCCTGATGATTTTTGCTTTTCCTTTTYACGCTTTCTGTACCCTCTATGCATCCCCCTGTACCCCTTAGCCCACATGCTTGTAATTCCTGTACCCTGATATTCCAGCTCAGTTTAGGAGTTCGGCTGGGCAGAAAGACCACACACCCTGAGGAAGGGATCAGTGTGCCCTGTGCTATCTTAAACCCGAGCTCAGCCTTGGGTGAAGC
Source organism: Malurus melanocephalus (assembly GCF_030028575.1). Lineage (NCBI taxonomy): Eukaryota > Metazoa > Chordata > Aves > Passeriformes > Maluridae > Malurus > Malurus melanocephalus. The sequence goes on from NW_026624052.1 coordinate 152,155, forward strand.
CTTCTGTCCAGAACATCYTGTGTAAACTGGGCTCTGGCCTCATCTGGGGGGGGATTCATTAGAATAGGGGGACATTATTGCATTTGTTAAGTTTCTTATTGGGGAATCCTAGATAGATACGCTAATTCCTAAAACCTATAAAACTTGTATCTTATTGGGGAATCCTAGATAGATATGTTAATTCCTAAAACCTATAAAACTTGCACCCGTGCTGTACACGGGTGTGCATTTTGCCATCAAGTTGTGCACCTGGGATCCCAAATACCGAGGTAAAACCTTTTTTATCCCCTTAACCGTGTCTGTGTCATTATTAAAAACTGGCCTTTCAAGGCAACAATCCAACCCAAACTGCTCTGTGATTCTATGCAACCCTAGCACAATGTACCATAACACAAATGCATTTTCCCAGACAAACACAAACAGAATTTTTACATGATTAAATATTGCAACTGTTACTGGATCACGGAAGCACTGAGAATTGGTTGTGTTCTGCTGCTGTGAAWTACAGAGTTCAGTGTTTCGGGCAGTGCTTAAAATACCTCTCCAGCCTTTCTGTGGTGTGAATCCCCTCTGGAGAGGTGCTATCCCAGAGATGAAAAAKGCAGAATTAAATGAAGTTGCCATCACAGCATGCTTGAGAGAGCTCAGTTCACTGGGATTACAGATGCTCCACACTCCCGTGTTTCTTTTGGAAGGCAGACAGCTGTGCACGGCCACGGAGGCACAGCAGATGCCAAATGCCAATTGTTAAACCCTAGTGGTTATTTTAATTGCCCCTTTCCACCAATTTGAGATTTTGCAGTGGTAGGAAAGCCACAGAGGTTGCTGTCACTCAAGTTCTCTGAGCCTACAGCTCTACCTGAGAAGAAAATAGTAAAAAATTGATGTAGCAAAAAGGACATRCACACAAAAAAACAAACYRAACAAACAAATAAAAAAAGGCCCACAAGCTTGTGACAAGCTTGTAAACAAGAATAAAAAGGGAAGGGAGAAAAGATGAGGAAAATTTTGACTCAGTTGCAATTCGAGGTTTTATCTGAAAGTTTCATAAGGCAGCTGTGAGTGTTTTACGAGAGCCAGGATCCTCAGCAGCAAAGTTACAGCGTGATGGACTCTGACATTTTGCAAAACTGTAAAACGTGTCAGTGGCTTTAACAGGCAGGAAAGCTTTGACCTCCTGAGGTTCCTGTCCAATTTAGCCATTGCAACTCTTCGATTCACACAATTAATGGTTACATTCAGTCAAGGGAGAGAGGGAAAAGGGTGACAGGAAACGTTGCCTTAAAACCAAGACAGCATTCCTTTTCTTTTTCTGCTCCAGCTCCATTATCAGATTTTCCCTACTTATTGTGAGATATTTTCACTGCTTTAATTTTCCCTTGGCATCTATATTTGCAAGCCTCTTGCTCTGTAAATATTCATTAATGGAATAATTCCAAGGGATTCTGATCCTTTGACCAAACAATCATAAGGTTACTTTGCAGAYTTTTTTATTTTACGTTTGCTGGCACTAACACAGCACCCACATTAGACCGGTTGTTTGGTTATTTCTTCCACTTTGAGGATAATCCTGCTCTGTCTGAAATTTAGGGATAATTGCTTTTCCCCAGGGGAAAGAAAATGTCATTTTGAGRCCYTGCACATCCAAAAAGCAAGAGCAGMCCCAKGGGGGTTAAGCCATGCTTGGAGGGTGAGTCCTTCCAGCTCTCAGTAAAAAGTTGCCAGTTCAAGAGAGCACTACAGAGTCATTTCCTCACATTTATACAAAACAGATGACACTTTATAAAAACAAAAGGGATGCTCATTTCTTGTCTTCTATGACATCAACATTTCCTCCAGATGAGGAGAGGAAAATCTCTCCAAGAAATGGAGGTTTGGAAAGAGAGCCTGTTGGTCAAACAGCAGCACACAGAGCTTCCCTCCTGCTCAGTTGTATGAAAGAAAATTCAGATCTCACCTTGGGATCAAAGGAAGATTTACCAACCAGCTCTTCCCCACTGGCAGTGCAGAATAGCAAACATTTGTCCCAGATTTGTCCCAGTTACAAGGGCAATTATCAGCCGTGTATTTGCTGCTTCAGCGTACTCTGCGTGCACACACCTTCCTGGGATTTCCTACATAAAACCAGAGAGGTTCAGCTGTGGAATTCCTCTCCCTGGGATCGTGTAGATGCAAAAAGCTGGCAAGGGATTGGGAGACAACTGGGCAAGTTTGCAAGAAGAAAACCTGAGCCCATATAGTAAATGCATGGAAAACACCCCTGCCTTAGAAAGGTTTTGTGTCCTGTGAAACACCTGGAGACAGAYTGGAGGTGAATCACACATCATGATTTGACACTGCACTTTTTTATTGGCGTCCAGATTTGACTGCTGCTGGAGATAGCAAAAGGATCTTTTTGACTCACTAGAGCTGATCTTACATTTTTATGTTCTTAGAGATCCTTAAATTAATGTGCCATTTCAAAATGTGTCTCTTCTTTCCTTGAGCAAGGACTGRGGGCATGAAGAGAGCGGAGACGCCCCAGAGATTGCTCCAGGTGTCATGACAGGGAAGAGGAATTGCATGGGGAAAATTAACAATAGAAAAAAAAAAAATATTAAAGGTATGTGACAAGCCTGGGAAAGGTGCAAAAAAACTTGAGAGTGGAGATGTAAATGGCGGCACAGAGAACCTGCAGCTGAGCACGAATTCTAGAAAGAAAGAAAATCAGTCTAATGTCAAATGTCAGACTTGTACGTCCAGACTCACTTAAAATATTGTATCCCAAAACATTTGCAGATGTATATCTTTTCTTTTGAAGGGTCCTCATAACTCAGGGAGATAGATTAGAAGATCATGAATGCTTGGAGGATGGGGCTGCACCTCCCTGTTYGCTCATACAGGAGTCAGCAATAGGGATCATTTCTCAAAGTGAACAATTCCTAGTACACACATTATTAYATCTTTTTTGTCATGTTCTTCTGTCAACCTTGCAGATATTTTTCCCTCAGAAACCCTGAATATTAACACCTTCCATATCYTACACTGTAAGACAATACAAAAGAAAAAAACATCTCTTAAAAAAATTCCATCCTTTCTTTTACCTGAATATGGATGCTRAAAACTCAATTCATTGCTCACCTGTGGGTCTCCATCGCAGCACAGAAAGTGAGTCTTGGGGCCAGATTGCATTTCTTCAAATATATATTGGTGGTAACTGGAGCTGAGGTTGACTCCAGCATTCACTCAGTCACTGCAARAAAACAATTTTTCCATGTCTTGGAGTAAAATGCTAAAATGCCTTACCTGTGAGTCTTCACACAGGTTCTATTTTCTCAGAATAAATATGTGAAAAACAGAGTTTTTTTGGTTTTCCTTCCAGCTCCTTGCTGATCATGAAATCTTTCCACTGCCACAGAATAAAGCTTGTTAATTTTAAGTAGTTTGGTAAAAATCTCATATGAATAGAACTAAAGGATGAATAAGATGCTGACAACTGAAATCCTTGTATTTTGTCAATTTCTGTCCAATCACAAAGAAATTTAAATCGTTCTTCTCAGAGCTGGAGAATAATTTCAAAATACAATGCATAAATAATTAAAATGATACCTAAAAATGGTGGTTTGGTTTTGTGTTTTTTAAATGTGTTGTGTTTTTTTCAATATATGAATTTGTATTTATTCTTTACTAGTTTATGCTATTCCATAAAAGGAAGCCCCAGAAATATGACTGCATTAATAATTTACAATATGTTTTATTTTTATCTCCCTTACAAGGCATATAAAAGGCAAATGCTGGGAGTTATGATATAAACCTTGCAAGAGAAATAAGTATCACAGCACTTATAGAGATGGAGAAATTAGGTCACGAAGGAAATGAGGGCTCTGYTGTGGGGATATAAATTGCTCTGTGTCACACACCTCCACAAACTCTCTGAAGGAGGTATTTGAAGATTTCTCTAAGATTTCTGTATTGACTGGCGTGGGACTTGACTGGAATTTAGATGGTCTGCACATATCCCAGATTTCTGCAAAACCACCCAAGATACAGTTTGCCAAGATGTATGATTTTAACCAATGCTAGGAAAATATTTTCCATTTAGAAACCTAAAGCAATTTCTGAATATTGCATGTATCGTGTGGATTTGATAGTTTAAGCTGATTTTTAATTTATTTTAGGTTGCTACTAAGTGGATAGAAATTTGACACTTCTCCCTTTCTGTTCCCTGATTCATCTTTTCCTGTGACACTCATTGTGTTGTGCCTTGTCTCACATCCTATTTCACAGACATCAGGCAGGCAGGTGGATCCTAATAGGGAATTGTTCTTTTCAGGTTTACAAAGGAAAAAAAAGACACTGCTGTAAAGCTGATCAGTGCAATCAATAGGAATGGGTAGAATATTTGAGGATGCTGACACTGTAAAAAAAAAAAAAAAAAAAAAAAAAAGAATATGTAATTAGATTTGCAATGTTCCTCCTTTCATCTGAGATTCACCTCTGCTAACTTAGTCATATAAAAATAAGTTATTTCATTAAGGTAGTCAGCTAAATTTCCTCTCTAATGAAAGGAGAGAAAAAGGTCTCTTCAGAGGATGATTCAYCCATTTTAAAGATCTATTTTAGGAYAGGATGAATTCCTCTCTGGTGATACCATGCTCTCTCCCATGACTCTGGAGACATTTTAAATAATGGGCTATGACCAGAAACACAGTTTTAACAGGCTAGAGTTAGGCAAGATAAATGTTAGTCAAATTCTTTTTTTTTTTAAGAAACTTTTTTCATCATTGTGTTAAGTGCCATATGAGCATAATTAAAAAAAAAAAGTATCATTTAACACTAGGTACAAAAAAATAGCACAAAAAGCATTAATTATTTGCACAGGAAACATTGATGATGCAGAATACTTGTGTCATTCAGGAATCGACAAATTTTGTATTCTGAATTTTAAAGACCCAGGAAAAAATGCCATAATATTGTCAACTGAAGATTAAAAAGAAGAGACTTCGTTTTTTTTTAACATTCCTTATGGACAGGAAAGGAAGTAATTGTCGGCAGGGGGTGAAATGCTATGAATTTTTCTCTCATCCTTCCTTACTTCATTCTTTAAAATCCACCTTTCTCTCAAACTTTCTGAGGGCCATGGGTTTCACATGCTTTACTTTTCATGTAACATTATTAAAAAAGGAGAAGTCTCTGTTTTGATTACCTACAGGCATCCTGACATTTAAGTCAGCTATCCAGCCCTGTCATTCAGGTTTATACATATCTACAAACTGCAGCGTTTCCCAAGAAAAATAGGTTGCACACCATGAGAACAATGGGGAGGGGGGAGAAGATAACACTCATGTGAAGCTTTAATTAATGTTAAGCCAACGCTGGCCTGTAGGAAATGTCAAGTTCCACTGGATAAATCAGGGCTGCTTCTTGGTTTTGCAACACATCATGTTCTGTGTTCAATAAGATGCCAGGCTGCTTATTTTGGCTGTCATTTATGTGCAGCGTTTTTCATGTGGTCTTAGAATAAGGTGCCAAAGTTGTCTGGTTCCCTGACTTTATTCTACGATTAATAATGCATTAGCCTAGCAAAATATTTGCTGCCGTTATTACTCCTGAGGTTATGAAATTAAATATATATAACTGAAAAATACAGTAAGTATGTGGGAGATAAATCTTTCTCTGGTCTTCCCTTCCCTGTTTTCATTCATAAGGCAGCTCCCTTAGTTATAAGAACTGCTCTTGAATTTCAAAACGCACATGCTAAGCAAAGACTTCATTAAAGTTGCTCAGCCTTGATTTGCCTTCCTCTGTGAGCTTAAAAGCCCATCACTGTATAAACCTAAACTGCATTCACTACTCTGATAGTGCAGCYTTACACCAAAACAGCTCTGCTGAATCCAACACTTACATCAGGAGCTTCACATTATTAAGAATATTTTTATGGTATCTTATATGTTTCAGGTTATATATATATAGAAGGATATAGAGGTCCTGATTTTTCTTTTTTTGGGAGAGAGGTTGGGGAAAATAATGTTGAACCTGGATTCAGACCTGATAACTGTCCATGACAAGCATTGTGCTGCTGGGTTTGCTCACATTTCCCCCTTGCTAGTGGGTCTACACAGGCACAGAGTAACACTTGCTGTTTGTACTGTTTTGTTATTGTTTGTTTATTTTCTGTTTCTCCTCCTCATTTCTTAGTTCTGTTGTCCCCCCAAATGCTTTTTTTCCTGAATCCTTTGGAAGCTCCCTAGGATCATTCTCCAGTGATGGAGCAGGTGAGGAGGCAGCAGCACCAGCTGTGGATGCTGAAAGGGAAGAGCTCAGGCAACACTGAAACAGAGGGATCTATCTTTTTTACCTTCAAAAATATTACAGGACGAGCTGATTTGCCCTCAAGCACTCCCTCACCTGTAAATACCCATCAGTATGAGMCCCTAAGGCTCTGCATGTCCCAGGTGTTTTAAAAGTAGTGGGAGTGACTCATCATTTGGTTCATCATCTAGCCACAAAAGCTTAGAGTCAATAATTTAAAAAGTAATGATTTGCAACAGATGCCAAAATATTACTCTTTTGTAATTAGTAAAAATGAAAAAAAAAAAAAACCCACAAAAAATCCCACCTTTCAGGCTTAAAGAGAAGTCTTGTTCTGTATAATATATGTGATTAATCATACATAACTCATACTTAAATAAATTGCATAGATTAACTATGTGTCATTTCTCTTCTAACCCCCTATGTTTGACAGTTTTCTAAGCAAGTAACTGCATTTTAAAATTAAGAAATTACATGCTCAAGTAAATTTTTGTTTTCCTAWTTTGTTCATTTTTCTTTTCATAATCATTGAAAATCAGACTGATGATCTTCAAGCTGTCAGAAAATAAGTTAAAATTACTTTTGAAACAACTATTTCTGTTATTTACGCCTGAAATATTTTTTTTTCTGTGCTAATCAAATCTCACAAACATYATAGTATTATTATTTTAGATGGAATTGCCTGAATTACCTCCTCGGTTGACCCCTTTCTGAATCAAACATGTTTACCTTGTTTGATTTCTTCACTTATTGGTGGATGGTGTTGGACAGAGAAGTTTGGGTTCGATGACTTCTGCTGGGTGCTGTGAGCTCCTCATGGTGTTCCCCTGCTATCTGATATATTAATGAGTGTGGATGACAAGCAGGATTGGTGYTGGGTGCACACACACATCCGTAATGGTCAGAAGACAATCAGGGAGATAATTAGATTGTAACAGCAATGCATAATTAACGCCAGGTAATGGGACAGATCCCAATCTGCTGCGCCAGTGGTGAATCCAAGGTAACCCYATTAGCGTCTGGGACAGTTGTTTGCATATGTTGTACATTGATTTAACTGAGGTTTGATTCAGGCTCATTAAGCGACACATTTTTCACTTGTATCGTTTGCATGGGCAGACTGTGCATGATTACCCTCAGCCTGAATGCCACTATATATTAACTGTTTTAAGACATGTGAATTAAACCCTGATCAGGTGCCAGAGATCCCCTAATTAGAAGTGCAAGYCATGCCCATGCTAAATTCCAGGTTCCTTAAAGACAACAGACTCGGCTGAATGTTTATCAACAGCTGTGGGCACATTAGGATTTTAAAGCAGTCCCTAATCAAAACAATAAATAACCTTTCTGGTAAGTGCRTGCAGGTTTGCTAATTTGTTTGTTTTGCTATTTATATCAGCAGCAAAGAAAATGTCATTAAAAAGGGAAACAGTTTTGAATGGAAATGGTCAAAACTGTGCTCTGAAGTAATGTATCRGTATTCTTTGTAATAGAACAGTGTTCCCATAAGGCATTCTAAGGGAAATTGGGAAAAAGAGATGCAGCTCCCTTCAGATGAGTCCATGGAGTGGTTTGTGTTAAAAGGGATCTCTGGAGATCATCTTGGCACCTGCCCTGTGAAGCAGGTGACAMAGGATCCTGTCCAGGTGGTCCTTGAATATCTCCAGAGCAGAAACTCTATAACCCCCCCTGCACAGTCTGTTCCAGTGCTCAGCCACCCTCACACTAAAGGTGAATTGCTGTCATGGTGCCAGTCTTTTGTGTGACAACTGAGAGAGCCCAGACACCTGGCCTGGATTGAAGAACCAGCTTTTAGCCTTGTCTGTTCAGTGAAACGATTTCCAGTAGTTGTGGGATATAAAAGGAGTCAACCCAGCCATGTGCAGCCAGGTGCATCACTTTGTGAGTGGCCATTCCTGCAGAGAACTGAAGATATAACGTGGTTCAATGCAGCTGTCCTGAATTTTTTCTCTTTAAAAAAAAAAAAAAAAAAAAAACCTTCAAGGTGGTGTCTTTAGGGGTTAAGGCAACAATTTCATTTCTGGAGCATGCAGACAGAAAGGACAGGAGTTCATCCCAGGTCCCAGCACAGGATGACTGCTTTCCTCTGGGAAGAAAGCTGCTGGCTGCCAAAGCTCAAGGGATTTTTTTCAGAGTACCTAGTTAGGCTTTATTATTGTAGACAGTATCACTGTAAGGATTGTGCAGCGTGAAATGATGGAATTAGTATTCTAGGGGCCAACCCAGATGTACTCTGAGCTGAGGTAAACCAAACAATGACAATTTCTTGATACACAGAGTGATTCAAAGCCCAATTAAGTTAACAGAGAAACTCCTTTGATTTCTTTCTGTCTCAAGCAAGCTGTTGAATTTTCATTGCACATAATAACACCCAGTGGCTCATCTCAATATTGGCTTCAAAGAGAATGGGGAATGMTGCCCTACCTCACAGAAGGGTTGCAGAGGTGAGTTGCCCGTCTTCTAGAAATTTAAATATTGCAGTGATTACCATTATGGAAAAGGCCATAAAGAGTTGTGCAGGATTTGGGTAGTGTGAGGCAAACAAACCCCAGGCCTCCAAGGTGCATGGGGGAGAGTGAAATGTGACATCAAGGTGTAATGTTTGTACTACTCCACCAATGYGTAAAATTTATCAATACTCGTGAACAAAAAAAACCTTCAACACTATAATTATAGAGACTATCTGATAATGTAACACCAGGGGAAAAGAAATTAGCACAGAATGGGAGACTTTGCAGCATTTTCTGACTTCATAGTGTTTATTTTGCCAGTTCAAGGTGTAAATCTGAAGCCTGGAATTGTATTTTTAATTGAAAGGTGATGGTTCMACAGGAGATGAGATTTTGGCTGCTTTTCCCACATGTCAGTGTGCTGCCTTATCTTTGTTTAATCTCAAAAAAAAAGATGTGCTCATGTGTTGGGTTTTACTGGCTTCCTGGTGTACTTCCACCCTAGACTTTTTGTGTCCTTTCATGGCAGCAATAATTTAGCTTCCAGCTCTTCTCTAAGTGTTTTGGCGATTCTGTCACTTCCACAACCTCTGTAGTATTTATTTGGATGGTTTGCTTGGGTCATAGAGATGATAAAAGACATTTGTTTTGTCCTTTTTTTTTCACCCTCTACWTCTGCTTTCACATGTCTTCATAGTTCTTTCTGTATTTGTACTGATTTTTAAAATGTTTTTCCCCCTTCTCTCTTTTTATCCACTCTATCCTTTTACCCACGTTTTCTGGTTTAGATGCAAATCAGGATTATTTCCCTTAATTCATTCTCTGTTCCTAAAGTAAAAATATTATTAATTTTTAGCAAGCAGGTGATTTTTTTTTTTTGTTCCCATACTTTTAACTCACCTTCCAGATTTCTAATTGCTATTGTTTCCAGCACCTTGGCAGCTGTTTGACAACAGTGTCTACCTCTAGTCATACATTCACCATTATGATAAACCACAAAGGAAGCTTGGTTTCTCTAGAGAAAATTCACTCTTGCATCTCATGTTAAATCTGCAGGTCTAATATCATATGCAGAAATCAAATTTGAAGCTTTCTCATTATTATTTAAGYGTGGCAATCATCTTCTCTGTTTAATCTACAAAGTCACACACTGAGAACTTTTTTTTCRTTCAGAAGAATGACAGCAGTTCCAGTACCACAGGTGTGGGGATTCTTKTTCCCTCTGAAAAATGCCTATAAAAGTCTATACTAAATTTCTGAGGTTGCTTTCAAAAATTTAAACAATCCCTTTGCCCCCAAACGCTGGCTGGCCTTTAACACGTGTGTGAGAAGTTAATTCAAGAATAAGGTGGGGTAACTCACAGCAGCTGGAGCTTTTTAATTTCAAAGCCAGAAYATTTACTGGGCAAAATATCCCTTCAACACATTTTCAGAACCTCATTTTACTTTGGCCCAGAAGGCTGACATAAAACCTGTTAGGACATCTTTAAAATAAGGACTCAAAAAATTTTACTCTTGAGTGGGATGCATAAAATATTTTTGTCCTATTTATCTTTTTTTGTAAACCTGAAAACCTGCATTTGATTGAAGCTCAGCTTAACAAAATTTAAGTAGTAATAATAATAATAATAATAATAATAATAATAATAATAATAGATAAATAAATAATAAATAAATAATAACAACAACTTTTTAATTGCATGTCTTGAAATAGAGGATATCAAAAGTTAATGGTGGTCCCATAGAAAAAATGTAAGGCTACAGATTGTATACTTTATTTTCACTGACTGATATGTSAGAAAATTTTGAAATAAAGGAAAAAAATTCATTCATTTCTTTTTTCTTTAGCAAAATTTGGACGGGTTCAGCCTTCAAGCAAAGCATTGCACCTTTGTCCTCTCTCACATCTTGCTCGCCCACCTCCACATCACTGACTTGAATTGCTTCCAAATAGGCTGGGAAATTTACAGCTGCTATTACAGGTCATGTAATACAGGTTAAACCTGTGTTTACAGCCCAATAATTTCCCTGTGTCTTTAAATGAGCTATGAAGTATTTTGTAATGCAGATTGTCTGCTTTTTTTTATTTGCCCGTAAAAGCAGTGAAGGGAAGCTACAAAAATACCTTTTTTTTTTTCTTGTCACTGAGGGCAGCCTTGCTGCTGAGCTGCCCTGAGCCTGAAGAATCAGAACTATTAATGGTTGCAAACTCCAAGGAACTGCAGAAGTAGCAGAGGAGATATTTAACTGGTTTGAGTGGGTCAGAAAAAGGCAAYTGAATAATAATTCAAGATACAGCAATCTGGCCACTGTCATTGTCTAGGTCAGGGGAAACAACCTTTAAAATGTCTCTCTTCTTTTCTGAACATGGGGATAACCAGAATTTAAAGAGCCTCAATACATCCATCAGTCATACTGCTATGCAAGATTAGATTAATTTGACGACCATTAAAATTTCCTGGTTCTCAAAACAGACAAAGGAGTAAACCACACAAAACATATCTGGCCATTATTTCCTCTTTGTGCCAAAATGAATGCAAAAGGTGAAAAGAATGAAAGGACAAATGTGTAAAGAAATTTTAAAGCTGAAAAGAAGAAAAACAAACATGGTTTGTAAACACTGTAACACTCAGAGATAGGGCAGGTAATCTGTTTTGCCTGAACTCATCCTAGTTCAGATCTGATTCATTGCTTTTGATTCATCATGGATTTGATTTGACAGGCAAGAGATCACTTGGGATAAGGTCTCTCCTGTGTTTGTGCCAATGGCACCCTGGAATCCCAGCCATGGACCAGGACCCTGTTATGAGAAATGCTGTACAGACATAACAACAAAAACATTTATGYTATCTTATATTCAAACCAAGGAAGATAATTGTCTGGTGAGTTGTATCTGAGCCAAATAGTAAGGATTATTTATTTTTTACCAGTTCATGTTCACAGGCACGTGAATGGCATCAGATTTTTGACTTCAGACTACACAAATACAAATGCTGAAGATGTGAATTCCTTTTAGCCTATTTATTTAATATGTTTTAGTTTGTAAAGAATCTAGACCTGGAGGAATTACAAATTGAAAGATTATCACCATAATTCTTTGGACYCCAGCAGTGATTATAAAATGAGCTCATCAAATAATCATTTACAAGTGTTTATGAGCCAGGATGTATTTTCTTTGTCAATTTTGAAAGCACGCTCTGCAGCATTTGGAAACATTACAGTTTGCAAATAATTCCTTCCTGGATTTTCTTTTTACCTTTATTTTTTTTTTTCCTTCATGAAAGAAGCAAGCTCAAATGAGGCATTTCATTATTACTTCAATAATGCATAGTCAGCAAAGCTTTYATGCATCTTGATTGTTGACAGCCACTGATGAAATAGGAAAAGACAAAGTTTGTCAGGTAGAGACCTGTACAGACACAAGTCACTCCACATAAACAGCACATCCATGTAAATTTAGGTCTCAGGCCCCAAAGACAGTGGGGAGGAGGGGAATCAGCACCTATTAAATTTGGATGGGGACAGAAAGAGTGGCCTTTGTTGACTGACAGACAAGGTTATGTGACTGAACAGTAATTTGAGGGCCTGAATTATTCATGTCCAATTCAAGGTAAAAGGGTTTAACCTGATGATATCATCATGTTGCTGTATTTCACTATGGCAAAAAGTGTTATTCCTGACTTTTTCATTTGGCTACGTTCACGTCTTATACATAAAATTAGATAAGGGATTAGGAATGACTGCTAATTTTTAGAGAAAAATACATGTGCATATGTTAAGGTCCAAGAACAATTTGCTATATAAAATGARAGAGCAAAAAGTCCTGACAGCTGAAATTCAGATTCCTCTTTCACCATACCCTACTCACCAGAAATATCCTTCTGTGTAACTCTTAAACAGAGAGCTTAGAGGTGGGTATACTACTGGAACTCCAGCCTTTTTTTGAAAATAAAGGTTAAGGTTGGGTTTTGGTTGGTTGGTTTTTTTTCCTTCATTTAATAAAAATTATATTTCTTTGCTGTCAAGAAATACAAACATAATACAATCCTGGTCTGCTCTGCACTGGTGTAGCCTCTCCTTGAGTCCTGTGAGCAGTTTTGGCCATCACAAAATAAAAAAGACATAAAGCCATTGGAGAGTGTCCAAAGGAGACCACAAGGATGGTGAAGGGTCTGGAGGGGAAACCGTGTGAGAAGGGGCTGAGGGCACTGGGTCTGTTCATCTGGAGAAGGGGAGATGAGGGGAGCCCTCAGTGGGGTCTTCATCATCCTCGTGAGGGGCAGAGGAGGGACAGGCACTGAGCTCTTCACTCTTGTGACCACTGATTGGACCCAAAAGAACAGGATGGAACTGAGTCAGGGCAGGTTGAGGTCGGATATTAGGAAAAGGTTTTTCTCCCAGAGGGTGTCTGGGCACTGGAACAGGCTCTCCAGGGCAGTGGTCACAGCACCAAACCTGTCTGAAATGAAGAAGTGTTTGGACAATGCTCTCAGGCACAGGGTGTGACTCCTGGGGRTGTCCTGTGCAGGGACAGGAGTTGGATTGCATGATCCTGATGGGTCCCTTCCAACTCAGCATATTCTACAATTCTGTAATTCAGCATGTCCTACCATCTGTTACAGCTTCCTGATTTGGCCTTCTGAAGTGTTCATTGATTGTGATAAAGAGCTCATGGACTGTCCAAAACCATCACACAGCTAATTGCTACAGAAAGGATCAATGAAGCAGCCTACACGTAAAGATACATGAACACAGCAACTCAGTTTAGAGTGTACAACCCTAGTCAAGACACATTTTCTTTTCCCTATTAGCATCAAACAATTAATTGATGAATTAATTTAGCCCTTTATAATATTAATTCACTYCTAATTCCAGGTAAAGGGATGTGAGAGAATGCACTTTATTGAAGATTCTAGCACAGAATGGTAGTCTTAGACAAAACATGAACATTTCTCACTAAATTCCCCTCCTTCTATCATAAAATGCATTAAACTGAATTTTCAGTTTGCAAATCCATTACCAATTCTATTTGCCCTTTAGCTCACGGCATCCTAAGTTATTAATGCCAGAGAAGTGCTGGTATCTCTGAAGGAGCCAGTTTTTGGATGCCTCAGTTTCTGTATTTTGGATCTTTCTCTTTGAATTTCTGGTCCCATTGTGGCTCCAAGGGTATTTGTGGTGCCTCAAGGGTTTGAGTTAAGGACATATTTAAACACAAAGGCTGTTTGGGGCTGTGGCAATTTACATCAACCCTCACTTCCTTTCACCCATTTTAATAACAAAAATCTTTCACCTGCCCACTTTTAACATCCACTTTAATTTAGCCACACAGGCCATGGTTTCCTGATTTTGCTTTCATGGAGCTGTAACTTGCAGATTTTGTAACCACATCACTGCTACCATCCCTACAGCCTTTTCCTTTCCATCCAAGAGTTCTCCTCTATCTCCCTGCACATCAAGGTTAACGAAGGCAGACCTTTTCCACCACAGGGAGACTGCAGTTCCTTTCCTGAAGTGCTTCACCCACCCAGTCACATCCCTCATGGAGATCTCAGAGCAATTACCTGCTGTCATTAATCAGTGCTTACTCTCTTGTTACAAGCAGGCTGTGCAGGGGYACACAGGAGTCCTGAGCTCTGCTCTGCCCAGGGAAGAGCTGCCTGTCTCAAAGTGCTCTCCTGTCCTTCTCTGTCGATTTTAACACTGTCCCCTTTRTGTTTTCACAGCCAGGTCTTCAGGACACTGCAGGGAAAAATACAGAAATGTATCAGTTTGACCAGAAGTGCTGCTTTTCTTTTTGGTGTGATGGATCTGAATTTTTTTTTCACAGTTTTGAAACACCCAAGTGATTTCAGAGTGTACTGTGATCAAATGAACACAATTTCAGTTTTATTTGCTGTGTTTCTTTATGCAGAAAAAGACAGGTACTTTAGGGAAATAATTCCTTTTCTCACCCACAAAAGCAAGCAGAAAAACTAATATCAGCATAATTTGCAAGACCTTTTTTTGAGTGTAAAGAGTAACTCACAGGTACTGAAATACACATAACTGACAGACCTTTTTCATCACCTAAATGTTTTAAACTGAGAAGAAATTGGAACACTACCTGAGAAAACTGAGTCATCAACACACTCTGGACATTATGTCCACAGATAAAATATTCAATTTAAAAGTAATATCCCTCTGTGAGCACACTAAACAGGAAAAATTCCAATGTGAATGCAAAAACCCAAAGCACAATGACTACTGTACAGGGAGGACTGCCCTAAGAAGGAATGTTTCTTTTCCAGCTCTCACTTGGGACTAAGCTTTAAAAAAATGCTTTCCTATTTGTTGCTGTCTTCATCCAAAAATGGTTCAACAGTTTTTACTCTTTCATCATCTCCCTGGGGCATTTTATCTACTTCTGTGTCTTGTAATGCATCAGTCACTAAATAATTAATTTACTCAAGTAAGCAGGATCTCCAGGGGTTTAGAGTTTCTGAGTGAGGAAAGCTGACAGCTGATGGTGCTACCTAAGAAGGAAGCAGCGAGGAAGAAAAACCCAAAATGTTATGTTACTGTTCTTTGACTTATTTTTTTTAATTGTCACTACAGTCATCAAAATTCTTTCTTGCTTAACTTCTCCCATTAGGAAGATTAGAYATCACTCCTCTGGTACTGTTTTAATAAGCAGGGCTGGGAAGTGGGTCTATTCTGAATTAATTTGTGTATTTTAGGCCAGGAGGGGATTGAGAACCAAGTCCATCTCCCTTTTATAATCCACTGCAGCCCCACAAGAGCAGGAATAGGTCATTACCAGTAAGACCTTTTTTTTTCTCGTTGTACTGAGAGTCTTCAAATGCACATTTTCCTTTCCAAGCTTGCTGAGAACAACCAGCATTTGAGCAAATCTGGAATCATGAATGGCTGACACGTGGCTGGAAGGGTGGTGTTGGTGAGTCTGCAGAAACTCTTTGATGGATCCACCTCATAAAATTGTTTGTGTAAACAAACACCAACACATGTGTAAGTGTATTTAGTCRAATGTTTTTTTCTCTCCAACCATGAAACTTAGGAGTGTGATTAGTTTTTCATATTGATGGAAAGCATCATGTCATCAACCTCCTAATTTATACATGAACAACACAGCCACCTCAGAGCTCTTCACCAGAAACATATGTCACCCTCATTCCCAAGTGTGGACTACTCATGTGTGTACAGTTTTTCCTTCTGTTCAGTCTTAATTTAGACCTACTGATTATCAAATAATTAAGTCCTCATATCTGTTTCCTTTTCGTTAAAAAATAGCTAATTTAAAATTAAGCATCCTMCATATGAAATTCAAAATTAATTTACTTTTCATGTTTAAAATATGAGAATAATTTCTCATATTCTCAGAATAAGAAGAAAATTTCCAAATTGTCTCCAATATTACCTCAATTCATGAGTAATCACAGAAGACTTTTTGTGCAAAATTTTCAGAGATCTGAGAACTACGGAACATTGCTTTTCCTGAAATTTCGTGTGGAAGAGCTGCTTTATGTGAGGACTTGCAGATGTGTGATTCATGAGTTTTGAGAGCCTTCTTTTACCTTATAATGTCTTGAATTTTGCAAGCAAGGCACATGCAGTTTCTGACATTTAATCTGAAACAGAACAAATATGGTTGGATTTTTAAAGGCAATTCTAAGAGAATTCAGTTCCCACTGGGTATTTCCTCAGCCCTTTCCAAAACCATACTGTAACTGCAAAACAGAGCTAAAGTTGAGGGTGAAGAACTGCTTTTGTAGGTTGATTTCTGTAGTTTGAGGCACCTGAGCTGGCAGAGGACTCTGAGGGCAATGATAGATCTCAGAGATCTGAGTGGTTTTCCCCTTGGCTCTGTTGGTGAAGAAGAAATTGAGGAAGAGCAGAAGGATCTTGAGTGTCAACAACTSGTTCTGTGACTGGTGTTGGCAATGGGGATTGTATTTGGTGACCACAAGACCTTCTTTGAGGATTGAGGAATACCATGAAAAGAAAAGTGGGAGAAAATCATCAGCAGGCCAGCTGACCTGGTAAGGAGAACTTTTAACTTGGACACAACAGGAGAGCGAGATGACCCACAGTGCAGTTGTGAAGTATTGGGCTGGGCTGCCAAGTAAATAGTGCAGGGTGGAGATGTCTGAACGAATGAAATTGCTCTGAAAAGGATCCACCTCAAACATATGCACATAAGGATATACAAGATAACATCAAGGGGAAATTTATTAAAATCTTGTTTTTGAAAATCAGCAGCACTGGGTGTTGTCTCTGCAAGACCTGTGCACTGCTGCATTTGCACTGGGAATAAGCAGGAGGAAACGAGATTCCTGTGAAGGGGCAGGACCACGATCCCATTGGGATTGCAGAAACATGTTTGGATAGCTCCACACACATGGAGTGCTGCTGTGAATGGGTGCAGGCTCTCTAGGAACATCAGGGAAAGGGATGGGAGAAAGAGCAGTGGGAACACATGCAAAGCCAGATGAGAGTTTGTGGGATAGGGCTGGTGGCCAGCTCAACCCAGGTTTTGTTGCAGGTGTCTGCTACAGGTCACCTGATCCTCTGAATCTTCTTTCTAAGGTCATGGTGAGTAGAAATGTTCCTGATGACTGCAATAAACAAAACGTCACTTCAGTCTTTAGGAATCCAGGGAATTAGATAAGAATCAAGATCAGCCTTCCCTTGSTCCCTRGGAAGGTGAKGGAGTAAATAATGCTGAAAAACTGTCTTCAGCCACATGAAGGATGAAGTCAGTGTGGATGCACAAATGGGAAATCATTCCTGACCAACCAGACATCCTTCTATGATGAAATGTGCTGGACTGGGTGAGAAACACAGATACTGTCCTTCCTGGCTTTCACAGGCTGTGACACCATTGTCCATGACATCCTCATAAATSAACCAGGACACTGTGGGCTATTGGAATGAACTCTCACATGGGCTGGGAACTGACCTGAGTGCCGGGACTGCAAGGCTGGGACAGGGGCATAAATCCCATCTTCGGGCCAGTCTGATGATGGATTCCCAGTGTTGGTGCTGAGAATGCTGTTTAATATCTTCATTGATGTTTTGGTGAGGGGACAAACTGCACCCTCAGCAAGGCAAAAATAATGCAAAAACAGGAGGAGAAGCTGATACCCCAGAGCTGTGCTGGCCTTTGACCAGCTGGAGAACTCACCCCATGGGAATCTCCTCAAGTTCAACAAAAGGAAGAACCAAGTCCTGCATCTGGRCAAGAATCTCCTCCCAAGCTCTGGYGYTCTGTGATAAGCTTAGAGCAGCAAAAAGATGATAYAAATATTTTCATTTTTGCTGTCTTTGCTCCATCTGTTCAATGGATCATTATACCACATCTTTTTATTTTGCTGAGGGCCAGGTGCCTTTTACAGCAGAAATTCARCTTCTGGTAAAACAGGGACCAGGAAAATTCAACAGAATTTAAAGAGAGGAATAACAAAGGTAATCAGAGTGGAGAGAAAGAAGGATGATGACATAGCTGTGGTTCTTCCTAAATTATGCTGGATCTTACTTTCCAGGCTTGTGACCAGCTGAGCTGTGAGAGAAACATTTATTGGGAGAGGCCATGAGAGTGTTAATCSTGTGATTTGATGCAAACAGATACAAAGCCATCTTTACCTCATTACTGAGGTGAATTGCCTGGAAAATTCACTTAACTAATTTAGGASGAAGTTAATAAGTTTGGCTGGGGTTTTTTTTTTTCAGTCTTGAAATAATGCAATTTTAAAGTCTTTGAATTTTAGAAAAATGTTAAAAAAGATTTATAGTTTGCAGTTTGGAAGTGGGTGCTTTATTCAGCTGYCACTGTCATGTTATATCTGGTGAATAATTAGTAAACATTAGTAAATACATTTTAAAAGACAAAGTTCTTCATTCTGCATAATTGAATGCATTCAATTTTAGGAAATTATTTTCAACTGATAAGCTTGCTACTTGAAACATTCTTTTTTGTAAAAAAGTAAATGTCTGCTTACAGGCAGATTCAAATGATAGCAGGACAATGAAACTTCTGATACTCTCACATGAGGAACAAAGTTGTCTAATTTAAGATATCGGAATTCTTGCTACAGTAACTCTATCTACCAGAACCCATTCTAATTACCATGTATTTTTCTTAGAAGGTGGAAATATTCACTCTGAAGATGAGTACTCCCATTTAATATTATTCAGAGCAACAGCTACTCACATGAATAATGATTTCAGGTTTCAGTAGTTCTGAATTTCAAGATCCTCAGGGGCCCAATGCCATTAAATATGATGTATCTTTGGTGTTCTTTGTAGATAATRCCATTCAATATTATAGATCCCAAGAAAATCCCATGTCTAAACTSAATCTGAGCACTCAGCCAAACTGCACCTACTTGTTTCTTGCTGACTGAAGTGCTTGTAGGCGTGGCTCACGGTGCTGTTGATGTCAGCAGAGATGTGTAATTCTTCCCTAAACTCAAATCTACATTTCAGATTCAGCCTTGGTGTCCACCAGTCTTTAAAACATACACACACACTGAAATATTTAACATAATTTTGGATTTAAATGTTTTACATTCCAACAAGCCAAGTTTAAAATCCAAGCCGTTTTAATTATGTATTCAAAGTAGAAATGAAAATATTCAGGGCTTCCACAAGTCTCTAAATTCCAAGGTGGATGCTCAGACAGTGTTGAGAGGTACACTCAGTACAGCCATGGTGACTGCTCTCCTCCCAGCTTTCATGCTGTGTTTCTGATGTGACAAGGTCTCCTGTGTATTAGTGCTGGGGACCATGACCCAAGACCCTCTAGCTCTCTTGCTGAACTTAAATCCTGCTCTGGAACAACCTCATCTGCACTGGATATCCACATCTGCAGTCATATTACATGTCATTTTATTCTCATCTATACAGCAGGCTAACAAGGAGAGACAGACATCGATCCATTTATCACTGAACAAAGGGATTATTATTACTGTTGGGTAGAACTAGTAAGGAGGCACTAATGAAGCCAGACATTATTATCCTGTCTCAATTTTTTCAGTCATCTATCAGAGTTTGAACTTGCAATTTTTTCTGTATGAGAGAGCACTAGCATGCCCTCTTTTCTCTTGCCAYTTCACCTCTTGAAAAACATATATCTACCTCATCCCCTTCTGTGCTTCTATTCTTTATTCTAATTAGGCTGCACATAAAAATTTCTTACCTGAAGCAAGAGTAGACAATCAGAAATGTGTTGTGGTCACATAAACCGCAGTTTCTAAGAAGGCAGACAAAAGTAATAGAATGCAGACAGAAGAAAGATGTAGGACAATTAAAAAGCTGTGGAAGAAATTGTAGATTCTTGCACTATTTTCTTATTGCAGATGTAGGCTATAAACAAGGAGAGCCATTGGCAGTGAAATAGAATTATTATTTATGTTTCTTTATGATTGAGATTATTGTTGTTATTATTATTTTTGTCCTTTCCATGTTCTTTTTAATACACGGTCATTAACTAAAGTAACAAAGGGGAGAAAAAAAAGACATTGCTTGTTTCACAATTACTTTGGAATGTTGCTTTGATAATTAGTTCACAGAAGCTGTCATCCTGGTCGATACTCTCTTCTCTGCTGAAGACAGCATTACTGTCTGATTTATGTTTTGGCTCATCCCCTTGTCCCCTCACGTTAATCGTCTGCTGTTGATAGCCATTTAACTAAATGTGTCTGGGGAAATAGGGTGAATAACAGTAATGGGAAAGACAAGGATTAGAAACACTGCCCATAAAGCAGAGTAGATTTTGCACATTCCGAAGGAAGACGAGCCAGCTACTCCCTATCAAGAAAAACTTCTGACCTCCTGAGCACCTCCAGTTTCTCTCAGTAGATCACATAAGATTAGATGGACAGAAACAGCTGGACAGAAATAGGTTAGATTGGTAACAGCTAGATGGATAGATAGATAGATAGATAGATAGATAGATAGATAGATAGATAGATAGATAGATAGATAGATAGATATAGATAGATATAGATAGATGATAGATAGATAGATAGATAGATAGATAGAT
>NW_026624052.1:173330-175936 GCF_030028575.1 Malurus melanocephalus
AGAGGCCAGGGGCACCCCTGCTCTGGTCAGGGGTGAGTTTAGGCAGAGATTTAGAGGTTTTCAGCCTGGACAAGAGAAGGCTCTGTGGAGACCATACATGCCCAAACAGGCTCCAAGAGAGCTGGAGAGGGACATAGCACAAGGGCATGGAGGGACAGGAAAAGGGGGAATGGCTTTGAACTAAAAGAGGGCAAGTTTAGATGAGATATTGGGAAGAAATTCTTCCCTGTGAGGGAGGTGAGGCCCTGGCACAGGGTGTCCAGAGAAGCTGTGGCTGCCCCATTCCTGGAAGGCTCAAGGCCAGCTTGGAGGGGAGTCTGAGCAATCTGGTCCAGTTTTAAGTGTCCCTGCCCATGGCASGGGGCTGGAACTCCGTGATCTTTAAGGTCCCTTCCAATCCAAAYCATTCACTGATTCTCTATATAAATCTATACACAAACAAATAATCATATCTATATWTTTTTTTTWAAAAATTTACAAAATATGTATATGTGCCATTGCATGCATACATACACCAACTTTAAACATTATCAAATTATCATTGGTGTATTATTTCTGGATTGGCAGGAAATTATACAAAACATAAAACCTGAGCTGAAGCAACTGCAGKAGTCTCTTTATGAAAGGTTGACTGTGAACCCTCCAGAAATGATCTGTGATACCAGAGCATTATGATGTGATCATTTGGCTGCCATTTGTCAGACTTTTCTTTCCTCTTTCTTTGCTCTGTCATCTGGTTTGTAGGTTCCATCCAGGTTTTCTAGCATTGGGAGTGAGTGCACTACTAGCTCAATTATTTAATTTTTTACTGAAAAAAAAAATCAGCACTGGCAAACAAAGTTTGTGGGTTTTTTTTTTTTCTGTTTGTTTTGGTTTGTGTATTTTTCTGTGTTTTTTTAATCCATTCATTGGTTTKGTTTTGGGTTCTTTAGTACAAAATTCCTAGTCTTTTCATCCCTTCTAACTGGTTTTTGTTTTTTTGTTTATTCAGAGCATAGCAGTATTTTTTAATGTCAATTTTTGTGGGTTTTRCTGAAAAAAATCCAGAGAAATCAAACCATAGGAATGCAGACCATGAGAAAATTTAGAGATATTCTGAATAATTTTCACTATGGCAAGATGTAATATACTTTGTCGTCCCTAAGAAATATTTGAATTGAAGTGATGATAATCTACGACCACACACAGGGAAAGTTCAGGAACTTCATGATCCTCAGAAACTGTATTTGGTACAACCCTCAGATTAATGATATAGTGTTCTCAAGAGTTCTGTCAAACACAGCGTTCTCCTTACTTTAAGGAGGGAAAGATTTTAAATCAAATCTTAATGGTGGAAGAGAAGCATGAGAACACCAACAGGGTGTCTTCTTGTTACGTGAATATATTAGTTTCTTTTCTCCAATAAAAATTAGCATTTTCCCTGAGAAGTGAATTTTCYGACTACCTTAAATCACAATACAATAAATTCTAGAATTATTCACAAATACTTTAACACCTGGAATGAARAAATAGCTTTGGGAAACAAAAAAAAAAGACCCCAACATTGCTTTTCCTGTTTTTCACTTAATTTCTTTTCCTTATAGGAATGTTGTATACTGAAAAGCTGTTCAAAGCAGCAGAATTCATGGAGGCTCTTTAGTCTCTCTACATTAATTATAATTTTAAAGCAGATTGTTTCTGGTTTTTAATCTCGCCTTCTGTTCTATATATCAATTTGAAATATGCCTTCAGGGCAACTTTAGCTCATAATGGGTAAACACTCAGCATATTTAGTATCTCAGCCTCATTGGATATTGGGCCAAAATTATGCATGGCCCTTCAGAAGTCATCTCCAAACACTAAGATCTGCAAAGTTAGTTGGACACCTCCARAAAATTTACTGCAGAATCTTTAATAACGACATAAATAGCACAGAGCAGACCTCTCAGCAGCACTTCTTTCCAGTTTCAGTAATAGCAAAGCCAAGAAAATGCAAGGCCTGAAATTAATTTAATCAGCTGTTGTTCTTATTTGAGCTGAATCAATATTCAAATTTGTGTATCTGGGATAGAAAGCACACGACCTTTGACTTCTGAACAGAAGTTTATTCAAAGTCACGCAGTGTTTTGGTAACTCCACCTTTTTTTCTTGGTGCTTTTCAGTTTCCCTAGAAAAGATTCTGGTTTCCCTATGTCCTTTTTTAACTTCATTTGCCATGGGTACTGATGGAGATAGATGGATGTTTGCAGGACTTGTGTTTCCTAGTGCCTGTGCTTTATAAAATGTTTCTGGTCAAAGCCCCTGACATTTAAGAATCCCCTGTGATACCTCTGCCCCTTTGTCAGTGTACAGGAGAGATGCTGAGAACTTCACACATCCAAACTAGCAGATATTTTAGACTGAGAAGAACTAGAGAGGAAAAGAAATTTCTCTAGTAAAATTTATATTTAATGAGAAAAGTCCATTTTAGACTAAGCAGCATGTTCTCTTCAAATTTTAAGCACACCTCTCAAAGCCATGTTGCAGTTTGAAATACTTTGAGGGATGATGAGTTGAAATGTTTCATTCACAAATCACTCGACTTTTGCTCCACCCAAGAACTGTAACTAGGTTTTAAACATCAAAAC
>NW_026624052.1:176277-179372 GCF_030028575.1 Malurus melanocephalus
CCTACCTATGCTAGGGAAAGCACAGAGCACATTAAAATGTATTGAAAATCTTCTTGCTCCATTAAACATGATTCAGACACCTGGCATGCCATAGAAGTTCACCACAGACTAGAAGTGAATAAAAGGCAAAAAGCCTTTTTCCAGTCTGTGTTGACTTGGAGCTACCTATGTACACAGGGTTCATGAGAAATTAGTTATTATCCAATAATTTTAAAATATTAATTTGCTTTCATATTCCTTTAATTTGCTTATGGGAATATATATATTCAATCTGTGAACAAATGGAAATAACATTTGCTGTTTTACTTGTAATGTTTTTCTTCAATTCTCTTTGACCTGGCCAGTCAATGTGAACCTGRGATATGATAATCCAGTTTGTGTTTGCTCCTTGCATTACTGATCCTTTTGAATTGACAGAAAAGTTCAGAAGATTTTTTTTTTCTCTTCTACATACAGAGGATTTGCTGTGAATAAGAATGAACCTCTGCTTTGCTGATAAGTACAAAAGCATGACCTATAAGAATCTTTATCTCTCTCCTTTCACTTTATTGACAAACTTTGGGGCATGCATCCCATCTGCGGTGAGACAGGAATTTGCATAAATCAGAAGGCACAGAATAATGCTTTCCTTTTTGCTCTTCCTACAAATTAAGCCCCAATCCCTGCTCTGATCCAAGGAAGTGATCAAAGAATCAAAAGAYAAAGGGCTCAAAAATAAGGCATCCTTGGCCTTATTTAGTCCTGGGAAGTAGTCGTATTAATTCTGTTAATTTCTTTATTAGTTTGGGGTTTCTTTGTAAAATGGAATTTTATTTAGTGGATTTGAAATAAGAACTTCAATTCAAACTTGAAAATTATTAAATCGAGGAATTTAGTTTTCATACCAATTATGCTTTATTTTTATCTTGCATAAATCTWTATTTAATTGAACATAATCTACAAACGTTTTCTGAAAATTGCTACGTAATTTAATGGGACCAAAAYTAATACATTTCTGTAGAATTATAACAGACTTTCATAATAAAAACAAAAGCCAACTCATTTATAGGCTATAGAATTTAGTAGAAAATTAAACTTTTCTGTATTTAATAGATCTTTTTAYCTCTTTTATAACGCTCTTCACATACACTTACAAAATTAATATCATTCTTCTTTACTTTATTGAAATGTTATTAGAAATAAAAGGTACCTTAAATTACACATGAAACTATCTGAGAGAATGTTTCTGCTTAAAGAAAAACAGCTAGCCCATGTGAAAAGTATTATAGACATATMATGAACTATAACTTTTTGAATTAACCGAAAAAATCTACTATAGGGGTTTCTTTCTTTTATTGCACTCTGTGGTTTATATATTTTATATATAATTTGAGTTCCATATTCTCATTTACATTAAAGTTCCTACAGACATTTCATGTTATAGCAAAGGCTTTTAGTTTACCACAAAAGTTATTAAGTATGTTTAATGCAAATCAGATTATAAACATTTCAGGATGTCTTTCAACAGGACCSTATGGATTTCACACTCATAAAATTCCCTGCAATATTTTTATGTGAAGAGAAGGATGAAGTATATTTGCTGCTAACATCTCACAAAACAGAGGGGACTGTGCTATTAATACAGAAAATGCATTAAAGTATTTGCCCAGTTTTTATGGTTAACCACCCAAAAATAAGATGAAACAACGATCTGCAGAATCCAAACACCTGAATTTGGACACGTGTATAAGACAGATCCTTAATGTCCCCTAATAATATTTCATTTTACCTATTAGCAGTACAAAAATATATTCATTAAAAATGATAATGAATTCTCTTGCCCACCTCCTGTGTTGGATGTTGAACACGACTGCTGTAGAGAAGGATGYCTGACCTCCAGCTGCTGATTTAAAAGCACAAGTCACCCTTAGGTCCTGTGCAGAGTCTGTCAGCTTCAGGCATGCCTCTTGGATACTCACATTTATCTATTATAAAACATGACAAAATAAATCAGCAAAATTGACATCACTGAGAAAAAAAAATCATTTTAATCCTTTTTTTCATGAAAGGATGCATTATTTTATTTTTCTGTGTATTCAAAAAACTACAACAATTTAAATCAACACATCCTCCAGCAGTCAGGCCCCTACACCTGTACATTGCCCAGAAATATATCAGATTCAGAGAGATGGGCATGAGTTTTAGCAATGTTTACAAGGAGAGTGGGTTGAATTGCTGTTTTCCTCAAGGTCAGATTATCATAGTTTTATCTCACATCTACCAGTGCAAATTTTTCTCTTCATAAGAAAACCCAGAACAGAAGAAGCAACAAAGAAAAATAGAGAGAAAATCTGTTGGAAAAAAAATGCCTCCATATTTAAAAAACAAGCAAAAACACACCAAAAAAAATTTAACCAATAGTTATCTCCCTTCCCCCCAAGAAACAAGCAAATAAAAGGGGAAAAAAAAACCAACAAAACCAAAACCAAAAACAAAAACTGAGCCCCATCTTAAAAAAAAAGAAACATTAGAGGAAATTTTAGGAAAAAAACTTTATCTGGACTATACTGAAAGCGAGTGAAGGAGTAAATAACCTGTCTATTTGTGACCATGTAAACTACAAGATGCTGAGGTTTCCTCCTGTCTATTAAGGAATTCCAGCCTTTGTTCTGCTGTTTGTCCTGGAAATGGTCTTTAGCCACATGTGATGAGAATTGAATTTCCTCACTTGTCTCAGTTTTCAGATCAGCCATTCCATAAAGCACCTGAATCCCTAACAAAACCCAGGGATATACTGCAGTTTTTTCCAACCTGAGCCATGTAATTTTTCTCTCTGTTACAGTGCTGATCAGCTGAAAAAGTCATGATAGGGCACTCTGTCTAAAAGTGCCCATTAACTCTCAGTAATTAACCCCTAATTCAGAGACTGGACAGATAAAGACAATACACATATAAAACATCTGGTGTAATTGGAGCTTAAAAATGTCTTCCACTACTTGTATATTTTGCGAAATATGCATTTTCTTTCATCTCCATGCCACAAATCCTTGCTCAAAGGAGTAATCTGGCTGCATGAAAAGCTGTGGTTAAATCCCTCTTCTTTTTTTTTTTTTTTT
>NW_026624052.1:179402-182282 GCF_030028575.1 Malurus melanocephalus
TTTTTTTTTTTTTCTTTTTTCTTTCCTCACCTCTCTCAGCTTTTATGTGTACACAGAATTTTCATGGAACAAGTGTTCATACTTACTTTCTGATAGACATGTGACTTATAATTTTAGATGCTGAACCAGCAGGATTTTCTCCTCTAATTGCATTTCATATCTTTCCACAAAAAGRAAGTATAGGTAAGGAAAACACCTAAAGCCTTCAGGTGGTTTCAAAGAAATAAGAAATCCCAGTGGAAATCAGTAAGACGCAGGGAAAAGATGCATGCCAAATATTTAAAAGGTTTCCTCTCATAGAAACTAATCCATTGCTTTCATTGTGGAAAATGCTCAGATAACCTGCAGAGAAGTAATTCTTACTTTTGCATTGGGTTCCCTGGCTCYAATTTACTGTTTGCTGACAAGCACCTTTTGATGACAGCCATGGGACAAGTGTAGCTGGCAAGAAGTGTGTTGTTTCCATTAGTAAAAAAACAGTGGCTTTRTTCAGAGATGAAGAGATTCTTTCATTGAGGGGCTGCACACAGTTGGAGGGTGTTGTGTTGTTGGCACCCAGTAAACAAAAATCGTGTTGACAGCTATGACATGTGAGAAACAAAGAGGTGAGTCCAAGCAAATGGTGGGATGTCAAGCTTTCTATAGGGAAGTGAAAATGGAATTAAAAGTATGAATATGCCAATCCCAGTGGGCTGATGGTTCATGTCCTTGTCCATGGGCTCTTTGTAGAACAAAACAGAACATCTCACATCTTTCATAATTTCATTGGGAGAGGAATTTGTAACGCAGGATTGGACGACACTTTCTGCATCACAGCTCATAGGAAAAGAAAGCAGAACAAATTGTGTTCATTGCAAAAGGTCAACAGAATATCAATGCTTTCTCCTCACCATGAATCTAAAAGTCACAAAATCATCTCTGTAACCCAAATCAGGAATTAAATCACTACTATTTTCCACTAATTTATTTAATGTTAGGTGTAATTTGGCAGCTTCAGTACTCCATTTCAAAGTGTACAGAAGTGGAGCTCTTTAGAAAACTTGGCAGTGGTCTACATCTCTYTACCAGTACTTCTGGCTGATTTATCAGTTTGAAAATGTGTTGTAATCTGCATAAAAATGGAGTCTTCRAACTGATTTGGATTAATCAGGTCTGACTGAAATTTCTTTTGGTATCCTCATTTGAACAGCACATCAATCACGATGACCTCTTTTGATAATAATGTTACCGTAATATCTAATTTCACATTAATTCCATTGTAATTTAGTGGGCATTCATTCTAACAGTAATTCCTATGGAATTGCATCTGACATCCCCATGAATACCAAAATAACTCATGATGATAAATGTTATTACATCGAATACCAAAGGAGGAGATAATGATTTGCCGTTTATAATAAAATGTTGCCTGCAAAATATTAGTGGACATTACTGCCTAGTGTTGAGTACATTCCTGTGTAATCTGTTCACGTCCAACCACATCCCAAATGCCTCCCCTGTGTGCCAACATGAGCTTGAGAAGAGTTCTCACCTRTTTTCCAGACTCAGGATACCTGTGATTTATCATCCTCCACTGAACCCATTCAGAGCTGGGAGCTCACACTGAATCCCACAAGCCCAACCTTGGCTGCCTGTCAACAAGAAAAGCCTGAAAGAGGGCAGAGATGGTTTCCAGCAGTGGTTGTGCCAAGATGCTTCCTGATATCCTCATTTCTCATTAGTGTTAAATTAATCTCTCCATGCAATAGTAAGAGGCACTCAGCTCTTTGGCAGCTCTGCCTGTCGGATGAGGCAGATACGAGCTCTTATTCTTGTTCTGTATGCAAGTATTAATATAAAAATGTATTTCAGTATATTCATATACAKATAAAAATATTTTAATATGCAAATATATATCTGCATGCAGTGCCTATACATCTCAACTGACATATATACAGCTTGCAAAGGCAGAGGAGRGGAGAAAGGTGGCTGCCAGAACAATCCTGCAGAACAAATGAGGCATAATTTGTTCTCAGCTGTTAGACACACCATCATTCTTGAGGAAATAAGGCTGGCTAAACCAGAGTACAGGTATCCCTCACTTGTCTGGATGATAGCCCCAGGCCATTGGGGGCTACTTCCAGGGCTCATGACATCATAASAGTGAGATTAAAGAGAAACTGATGCCTCAGGCTTTGCAAAGCTTCAYGCCTTCCATTTCTACAATGGCTTCTTGTGAGACTCACTGCAGCCTAGGAAGACAGCWGTTTGCAGACTTAGCAAAGCAGAAATCTCAGTATATGTTCTGTTGCCAGCATTTATGCAACTAATAATTAGCATATGTATATTTTGGGAAGTATATGAATAATACATGGTTGTGTGCACTTCTGTTGAAGAAGTAAAAATTAAGCTTAAGGTTCAGATGAATTATTTTTTGCTGTTTTTTATTTGGGAGGTGTTTCCCCAGTGCAGTGTTTAGCCTGGGCATTYCAGCAGCAGAATTTGTAAGCCTAAATCTCCTACAGACCCTCCAACCAACAGTATGGGATCAGTAATACCACCATCAAGTCTGCAATGGCTAAAAGTGTGGAAAGCAGGAAACATTTTTTTTTTCCTGATAACCATCAGAATCTGTTTTCCTGATATAATCCAATATCCTTATATTCTGGGTATTTTGTTCACTAAGAGACTYATATTTGCACAGCTCCATCTAATCTGCAACTTGATCTTTTCTTTTGCTGCAATTTGTTTGTAACTGAGTGGAAATAAACTCAGCAATAGATAGTCCATTCCCATTTAAAGCCTGCACAAGTCCACTTCCATGCATGTTCTGTGTGCATTGATAACTCTCATTGACAGTGAACATATTGATAAAAAAACCAAAAAAACCAAAAAAAAAAA
>NW_026624052.1:183582-185420 GCF_030028575.1 Malurus melanocephalus
CAATCAGTGTACAGAAAGGGGCTGAGAAAGCCAGAGAAGGGCTGAAAGTTGCAAAATCCCATCTGCGAGCACACTCTGGCACTGAATTGACATGCCTTTTCATTCTGTGTAGCCCACGGCTGGGTTTTGTGCTTGTGTTCACCATTTGACTTGCACACGAACCTAAGAAGTGAATGTGAACTGTTAATAATGATTACACGGTGTTCAGGAATTTTTTTTAGCTCTTTCTCACAGTGGTGGTCTGCACTTCTCGTGTAGAATTAAGCACTGCTGGCTGTAAATTAGCAAGCTAGCACACAATTCAGCTGTAAAGCATGCAGGAGAATGAATATAGATCAGTCAAGTCAGCTATTTACGGAGTTTTTGCCTCAGAGATATGTTTTACTGTCTGTGCTGTGGAGATACAGAGTACAAATGATTCTTATTTCTGACAGTCCAAAAGTACAGTAGACTGCAATTATGGCAACATTTCAGAAAAGTCTAAACTCTGGTCTCTCACACACACATGCACCAAATGAAACTTTCCCTAACTCACTGAAATTCTTCCTTTTGTTCTGGGTATAAAGTAAAAGTTAATGACCTCTTGATAAAACCTGGCAAGTTTTTATTAATAATTAATAATTTTAATTAATAAAAGAGTACAGGAAATTATGAGCAGTACTGCAGCAATGGAAACTGAGTCATAGCTTCACATGACGACCACATAATTTAATTATTATTTTTAAATTAAGGCAGTAGCTGCCCACAAGAGGTTTCTACCTCTCCCGGTGGTTGCAGACACAAACCAAGAAAACAAACACAAAAATAAAACACTGGAAGCCAGTTTTTCACTGTGTGCATATGTCTCGAAGTAAAAGGTGTCTTACAATAATGAATGTAGGACATCCTGATGCTGTACCAATTCATATCTATTTGAGACCCTGGCAAATGTCCTGTGGTTCCCAACAGGTAATGGGCTGATAAGTGCACTATGATTTCCATCTCCCTCATTTGAAAGTCAAAGAATTGCATGCAATGTGATTTGGGTGGCATTATTATTATGAGTAGTAGTAGTAGTAGTAGTAGTAGTAGTAGTAGTAGTGGTGTTAGTAGTGGTGTTAGTAGTAGTGCTACATCCAAAGCAATGTGAACCCAAGGCTGAGGGAAGCAGTTCTGCCTGTCTGGTCACGGTGAGACCCAGATCTGGGATGCCCAGAATAGGAAGGACCTGGACCTTACAAAGCGAATCCAGCAGAGCCCACCTTGCTGATCAGAGGGATGGAGCACCTATGCTATGAGGAAAGGCTGGGAGAACTGGGATTGCTCAGCCTGGAAAAGAGAGGGCTTTGAGGTGACTAAATTGCCTTCCAATACCTGAAAGCAGCCTACAAAAATATGGGGAGAGACTACATGGCCTGGAGTGACAGGACAAGGAAAAACGGGTTCAAATGGAAATAGAGTAACTTTTGACTAGATACTTGGGAAAAAAATCTTCAAATGTGAAAGCAGTGAGGCCCTGGCACATCTTGCTCAGAGAAGCTCTGGCTGCCCCATCCCTGSAAGTGYTCAAGRMCAGGCTGGATTGGGACTTGGAGCAACCTGGGTTAGTGGAAGGTGTCCCTGCCAATTGCAGGGGTTGAAATCAGATTTAACTTTAAAGGCCTTCTTACTCGGGCCATTCTGTGATTCTTGATTCTATGATTTAAAAGTCTGATTATTCCATGTCTGATTATTCTTTTCAACAGCTAACATAYATCAGGCGTAAAGATGAAGAAAAAGTAACTATGGAAGGATCTATCTATTACAAAGTATAGCACCTTTTACAGATTTTACTTGTAGCTAAAAGCTCGAGATGCAAC
>NW_026624052.1:188343-192104 GCF_030028575.1 Malurus melanocephalus
CCAGCACAGCCTCTGTGTGCACTCACTGCTCACCCAGGCTGGACTGGGGCACTGCTACCGGCTGCTGCTATGGACACCTGTCCCCAGTGGGACACAGCCTTGGCATGTCCAAGACAGAAGCAACACCCCAATTGGCCACCACTCCCCTTCATCCCCACCTTGGGGCAGCCCTCAGAGAGACCCAGGAAAAAAAAGCCCCAACAACCACAAAATGCGAATTCACTGGTCTGAAACAAACCCACTGCACCTTCTTTACAAACTGGGTTGAAGGCCCCTCAGACCCTTCTAAAACAGGAAATTGGCTGATTTCCTGATCTGATGCTGGGAGGCTTTGCCCTTTGAGATCCTGTGCAATCAGATGGCATCRGATCCCTTCRAGCTGAACCTTGGGCTAAACTCTGGGCTTCCTGGGATGCTCTTGGGCCATTTGACCCCAAGTTTGAAACAAGTTACAGGGAGGCTACTGGCCAAGGCAAAGAGACTTCTCTGCCACCTCTTTGGCGACCGTGTCTGAACTGCACAAGGAGCTTGATCCCAGTGGTACCCGGGCATTAGGAGCCCGCCTGCACTGCTGTCTTGGTTTTCAGACAATGTTTCCAGAGGAAAAAATGTTACAGGGAAACGTTTCCTCTGAAATGAAAATAAATTTGATAATTTTTTCCCCACCAACAAGAAAAAGATGCTGGGCAAAAAAGGTGAAGAGAGAAAAGATAGTTTMATTAAMAAAAACACAGTGCCCACAGGACACAGATAAAGAGTAACCATTAGATCACAAGAACACAGATCAAGAGTAACCGTCAGATATTCAAACAAAAGAAAAACTCGCCACGCGGCATAGACAAGGTGGCGACTCCGCCCCTGGGAAAAGATAGAAAAGGAAAACCCACGTGGCTGATCTTGCAACAGTGGAAAAAAGAAAACAACCGGAAGAAAAAAAAACGTACCACAGTCCCCGCTTCCCCGTGGACGGATCCGAGGGCACGGCGTGCGTCCGCTGCCAGTTCCGTCCGCCCCCGGAATCCCGGACGAGATGGAACCGTGCAGCCCCTCCCTCGGCGGGACCACCCCAGGAGCAGCAGGAGACGCAGAGGGGATGTCCAAGGAAAAGCCGCCGAAGCCAACAAACTGAGCTAGCCGAAACTGCGACAGGGTAACTCTGCTGCACGGAGCAAGCGAGCACTCCCACGGCGAGAACCAGAGAGAGAGAGAGCCGAGCTCGAGAAACCCGGATCGCGTGGCAGCGCTGGCTGTTTAACTGTCCACTCCGCCTTCCCAGCAGCCCCTGCTCCTTCTTTCGGGTTACATTTAAAGATAAAATTTGGTGGTTTTTTTGGGCGTATATGCCAACGGAAAAGGAATACAGAACGAAACTGTCACCAAAAATCAACCCAAGACAACTGCAGACACCTGGATGTACTTCAATAGGAGAAAGATCAGAGTCCAGTGGCTGCAACGCCAACAGGTGACGGGCTGGGTGACCATGCTAGGGGCAAAATGGAAGCTGGAGAAAGGTGAAACACCGTTAAGGAGTTCCAGACATCACTCAAACCATCAAGTGCCATCTGCTGCTAATAACCTGACACTCAGGGATCTACCAAAGAGAGAACGAAAAGAAGGACTGAGCTCACCACGGCGGCATCTGCATCCGGAGAAAAGGTGCAGCAGCAAATGCCCATTGAGACAGCAGCCCAATTCTCAGTTACCCATGTGCCCAGTTGGCAGCAGATCCCTGGGATGGGCAGAGGGGCTCTGATGCTCTAAAGGGACAAAATTGGAAAAGTGGAAACCAAAATGTCTTGAGTGCCAGCTCATTGTCCAGAAATGGGCTGTGTCCAGAGAGGAAGAATTTTTTATTGGAATCACTTCAGCACTGCAGGTCTGGTTCAGTCTCAGAATACGCACAGTCCAGATTCCAGAGCACACAGGCAAACAGCAGGGACAGGACACTGGGCATAAATGAAGGAGCTATTGATCAACTACTTCTACCTTTACCTGTGAAAAGTTCACTAACTACACAGCAACTGCCTAACTATTAACTACGCTTAATATACACAGTGCCTCCCACCAGGCTGTGTGAGCCCCCACCCACTCAGCATTGTTCTGGAGCATTCTCTCCAGGGTCACCAGCAGCACTCCTTGGAGCCTCTTTGGCAGCCCACTGCACGCACAGGGCCTCTGTGGGCATCCACACCGTGTGCCAGGGTCACACCACCTTTTCGACGGCCTGTGCTGTGGCCCATATAAAATGACTATGGGTATCGACCGTAACATGGACATATTTGAGTCTTCCAAACTCTGGTACATGAGTAATATCCATCTGCAAGAATTCATTTGCCTCTAGTCCCTGAGGGTTAACCCCCAGGCCCACGCCACAGCCCCCATTGTGATGGCTACAAATGGGGCACGCCCAGCTATTGCCTTTGCTTCACCAATAGGAATCTGGAACTCTTGGTGTATCCCGTTTGCATTTTGGTGGAACACTGAGTACGTCTCCCTTCCTAATACTTTTGGAGGTATAGGCATTGTCTGTGCTTTTAAGACCAAGCTATCTGCTCCTGCATTTCCCTCTCCCAGTCCTACGTTCCATTTGTGGCTCCTTATGTGAATAACAGCAAATGCCTGCTTCCGCAACTTAATTGCTCTTGGCAGTTCTATGAAGAGCTTGAGTAGACTTTTGTTCTGCACTTCCCGGAGGAATGCATCTTCTATTCTTTCACATACCCCAGATATGTACAAAAACTCCGTTACGATGTTAAGGGGCTCGACTATATTCTTCGTGGTCCACATCACAGCGGCCAATTCCATAGTTTGCAACGAGTCTTCTTCAGTGGCAGCAATAATTTGTTGTTTCCAATGCTCCTTTCCTTTCCATATGATCGCAGCCGTCCTTGTTCTTCTTCCTGCATCTGTGAATGCAGCGACTGCATCCAGCAGCGGAACCAGCGATCTTTTGGGACGTGTCATCCATCCCCACTGCCCCAGCCACTGCAGTGGTGGATTTGGGATCCTGTCCATTGCTATCACACATCCGGCTCCCAACCGGGCCTCTTGAAGCTCCACAAGGAACCCGCCACTTGCTGGCTACGACAAAGTGCTCAAGGAGTTTCTCAGGAAGGGAGGAGCTGAGGCAGCCCAGAATTTCCTCCAGCCACCACACAAAATGGCTCCTGTRCCACTGTGACAGGGCTATGCTGGATTTCCTGTCCGGCTCATTGCTATCCAGCTCATGGCTGCTTTTCTCACAGCTCTGCTCCTGCAGCTCCAGCCCTTGCAGCATCTGAGTCGTCCACTCTTCTAAATATTTGATAATTGTTCTCCACGTATTTCCACACAGCCCCACTCAGCCCATCTTCCACACTCCGCAGGGACAGGAAGGCTGTGCACAAGCCACGCAAGGAGCAGTATCATCACCACAGCCTGCAGGAACACACACAGAAGCTGTGAGTGTGGCACGTAACAATGCAGGAAGGGAAGTCCTGATAGGAAACAGAGACAGGAGCCTCAGGAGTGTGGGGCAGGAAGCAGAGGGGCCAGGTAGCTGGAAACATCCATTGCCTATACTGCTGCCCGAGCAGCCTCAGCAGCAGCAGCAGCCCCGTACCGTGCCCTGGATAGGGCAGGGTGGCAACCACTGCCTGGGCTGCTGCGSTTGTGCCCCGGCTCTCATCCAGCACAGCCTCTGTGTGCACTCACTGCTCACCCAGGCTGGACTGGGGCACTGCTACCGGCTGCTGCTATGGACACCTGTCCCCAGGGGGACC
>NW_026624052.1:195161-200156 GCF_030028575.1 Malurus melanocephalus
TTGTGCCCCGGCTCTCATCCAGCACAGCCTCTGTGTGCACTCACTGCTCACCCAGGCTGGACTGGGGCACTGCTACCGGCTGCTGCTATGGACACCTGTCCCCAGTGGGACACGGCCTTGGGATGTCCAAGACAGAAGCAACACCCCAGTTGGCCAACACTCCCCTTCATCCCCACCTTGGTGCAGCCCTCAGGAAAAAAAAATGCCCAACAACCACAAAATGTGAATTCATTTTTCTGAAACAAACTCACTGCACCTTCTTTACAAACTGGGTTGAAGGCCCCTTGTTAAACAGGAAATTGGCTGATTTCCTGATCTGATGCTGGGAAGCTTTGCCCTTTGAGATCCTGTGCAATGAGATGGCATCGGTTCCCTTGGAGCTGAACCTTGGGCTAAACTCTGGGCTTCCTGGTATACCCTTGGGCCATTTGACCCCATGTTTGAAACAAGTTACAGGGAGGCCACTGGCCAAGGCAAAGAGACTTCTCTGTCACCTCTTTGGGGATCGCGTCTGCACAGCACCAGGAGCTTGATCCCAGTGGTACCCAGGTGTTAGGAGCCCGCCTGCACTGCAGACACCTGGACATACATCAATAGGAGAAAGATCAGAGCCCACTGGCTGCAACGCAAACAGGTGACGGCCTTGGCGACCACGCTCAGCCACAAAATGGAAACTAGAGAACGGTGAAAAACCGTTAAGGAGTTTCAGACATCACTCAAGCCATCAAGTGCCATCTGTTCCTAATAACCTGACACTCAGGGATCTACCAAAGAGAGAATGAAAACAAGGACATAGCTCAGCGCGGCGGCATCTGCATCCAGAGAAAAGGTGCAGCAGCAAATGCCCATTGAGACAGACAGCAGCCCAATTCTCAGTTACCAATCTGCCCATTTGGATGGCAGCAGATCACTTAGGACGGGCAAAGTGACTCTGATGCTCTAAAGGGAAACAAATTGAGTGGAAACCAAAATGTCTTGAGTGCCAGATCATTGTCTGGAAATGGGCTCTGTGCAGAGAGGCAGAATTTCTGGTGCGTACCACTTCAGCACTGTAGGTCTGCTTGAGTCCCAGAACATGCACAGTCCAGATTCCAGAGCACACAGGCGAAGAGCAGGGACTGGATACTGGGCATAAATGAAGGAGCTATTGATCAACTACTTCTACATTTACCTATGAAAATTTCACTAACTACACAGAAACTGCTTAACTATTAACTATGCTTCATACACACAGTGCCTTCCACCAGGCTGTGTGAGCCCCCACCCACTCAGCATTGTTCTGGAGCATTCTCTCCAGGGCCACCAGCAGCACTCCTTGGAATCTCTTTTGCAGCCCACTGTATGCACGGGGCCTCTGTGGGCATCCACACCGTGTGCCAGGGGCCGGCATAGGCTGGGGGGTTCAACCCTTGTAAAGACTGGCAGCAAGCTGATCTCCTGGGGATAGCACTTTTTGGCTACGACAAAGTGCTCAAGGAGTTTCTCAGGAAGGGAAGAACTGAGGCAGCCCAGGATTTCCTCCAGTGGGACACAGCCTTAGGATGTCCACGACAGAAGCAATGACCCAATTGGACACCACTCCCCTTCATCCCCACCCCAAAGTGACCTCTGCCGGGTCGCTTCCAGCCTCAGTACTATAGCAGCATGGTGGTTCTAGCAGCGGCAGCGGCGTGGATGACCTCAACAGCGATGGAAGGGATGACCGTGTAGGACCCAAACTTCCAGGTACGGGGTTAGGCCCACTACACTCTTGGATCTCGGTGGGCAGCAGCCTAACGGAGCATGCGGTAGGGGGTAGAGGACACCCGGAATAATTTAAATCGGATTTTAACTTTTCCTCTTGTGCGACATTAATTTGCTGGGCCGCTTTTCTTTCTGCTTTGTATCTAAATATTTCACCCATAACTATCGTATACAATTTTCCCATCCTCACTGCTGTCCCATCATGACCCGATAAAGCGTCCCAAATTTTATCGGAGAATCTTCTCCACTCAGCGACTTTAAATATGGCAGACGGATCTCTAAAACAACCCTGATTGTATGCATAATTTATTAAATCTGGGATCTCCTTATGGAGATTCAATCCCCTGACCTGTCGCTTTTCTAAAAAGCATGTAAGTAATTGAGTTGCTTGGCTTTCCATAGTAATCCCAATGCGCTGCACCGATCTCCACCAAGGCTCCCGCGGCGTTGTCGGCCGAATGCTTCATTCCGAGGCACCCGGGTCATGGTACCGGTAAATCCCGCCGGCACATTTAACGTCTCCCAATTCAGAGACCCGAACTCCTTACAACCTGTCAGCTGAGTCTTCCTGTAAAGCACTCAGGGCACGGTGCCATCCTGGCACTTTTGCCATCCCCAACTGCTCGGGCCTGACGTTTAACGTCCTCCGCCGTGACCTTCCGGCCCCATGACCTGCGTGTCCGCGTCCTGATTCACTTCGGTGTCGTTCCAATCACGTCGGGGTTCACCAATTTGTCGGAGCGGTCATTTGCTGGGAGACAGGAGAGACATCGAAATGACCTCGTAGATGTGGTTGAACCAGCAATCTCTTCAACTTTATTGTGCGATACGGGGGTTTTTATACCCCTGGTTCCTAACGGTGATGGTGGTTAAACGTGACGCTTTATGTAACAGAGATAACTATAACTTAACATTCACAAGCCCCTACTAATGCCATAAAATCCCTTACATTGCAGTTCTGCCGTTGCAGGAGGTGCGTGCGGACTCCCCTTGCCATAGAGCTAAACTAGTGTTTCTCACAGCCTCGAGGGTACTCGACACAGACCCAACTGGAACAGTTACAGCACCTGCCGGCCGCTGGCCAACGGTGGCCAACGGTGCAGATTGTCCCAGAACCTTCAAGAGTCTTCTCTGCCCTTAGCAGGCCTAGTCCACATAGTCCTTTACCACACCCACCCACTCAGCTCTGTTCTGGAGCATTCTCTCCAGGGCCACCAGCAGCACTCCATGGAGCCTCTTTGGCAGCCCACTGTAAGCACAGGGCCTCTGTGGGCATCCAGACCGTGTGCCAGGGGCAGGCACAAGCTGGGGGGTTCAACCCTTGGAAAGACTGGCAGCAAGCTGATCTCCCGGGAAAGGAACGTTTTGGCTACGACCAAGTGCTCAAGTAGTTTCTCAGGAAGGGAGGAACTGAGGCAGCCCAGCATTTCCACCAGCGGGACACAGCCTTGGGATGTCAAAGACAAAAGCAACACCCCAATTGGCCACCACTCCCCTTCATCCCCACCTTGGTGCAGCCCTCAGAAAGACCCAGGAAGAAAAATGCCCAACAACCACGAAGTGTGAATTCATGTGTCTGACACAAACGCACTGCACCTTCTTTACAAACTGGGTTGAATGACCTTCAAACTCTTGTTAAACAGGAAATTGGCTGATTTCCTGATCTGATGCTGGGAGGCCTTGCCCTTTGAGATCCTGTGCAATCAGATGGCATCGGTTCCCTTGGAGCTGAACCCTGGGCTAAACTCTGCGCATCCTGGGATGCTCTTGGGGCATTTGACCCCAAGTTTGAAACAGTTACAGGGAGATCACTGGCCAAGCAAAAGAGACTTCTCTGCCACCACTTTAAGGACCGTGTCTGCTCAGCACCAGGAGCTTGATCCCAGTGGTACCCGGGCGTTAGGAGCCCGCCTGCACTGCAGACACCTGGACGTACTTCAATAGGAGAAAGATCAGAGCCCAGTGGCTGCAACGCCAACAGGTGACGGGCTGGGCGACCATGCTGGGGGCAAAATGGAAGCTGGAGAAGGGTGCAACACCGTTAAGGAGTTCCAGACATCACTCAAACCGTCAAGTGCCATCTGCTGCCAATAACCTGACACTCAGGGAACTACCAAAGAGAGAAGGAAAAGAAGGACTGAGCTCAGTGCAGCAGCATCTGCATCCAGAGAAAAAGTGCAGCAGCAAATGCCCATTGACACACCAGCCCAATTCTCAGTTACCCATATGGCCATTTGGATGCCAGCAGATCCCTGGGATGGGCAAAGTGGCTCTGATGCTCTAAAAGGAAATAAATTGGAAAAGTGGAAACCAAAATGTCTTGAGTGCCAGCTCGTTGTCTGGAAATGGGCTGCGTGCAGAGAGGCAGAATTTCTGGCTCGAACCACTTCAGCACTGTAGGTCTGGTTTAGTCCCAGAATATGCACAGCCCAGATTCCAGAGCACACAGGCAAACAGCAGGGACAGGACACTGGGCATAAATGAAGGAGCTACTGATCAACTATTTCTACATTTACCTGTGAAAAATTCACTAACGATACAGCAACTGCCTAACTATTAACTACGCTTAATATACACAGTGCTTCCCACGAGGCTGTGTGAGCCCCCACCCACTCAGCATTGTTCTGGAGCGTTCCCTCCAGGGTCACCAGCAGCACTCCTTGGAGCCTCTTTGGCAGCCCACTGTACGCACAGGGCCTCTGTGGGCATCCAGACCCTTTGCCACGGTCACACCGCCTTTTCGCCGGCCAATGCTGTGGCCCATATAAAATGACTATGGGTATCGACCGTAACATGGACATATTTGAGTCTTCCAAATTCTGGTACATGAGTAATATCCATCTGCAAGATTTCATTTGCCTCTAGTCCCCGAGGGTTAACCCCCAGGCCCAGGCCACAGCCCTCATTGTGATGGCTACAAATGGGGCACACCCTAACTATTGCCTTTGCTTCACCAATAGGGATCTGGAACTCTTGGTGTATCCCTTTTGCGTTTTGGTGGAACACTGAGTGTGCCTCCCTTGCTAATACTTGTTGAGGTATGGGCAGTGCCGGTGCTGCTGAGACCAAACTATCTGCTCTTGCATTTCCTTCTCCCAATCCTACGTCCCACTTGTGACTTCTAATGTGAGTAACAGCAAATGCCTGCTTCCGCATCTTAAGTGCTCTTTCCAGTTCTAAAGACCTTGAGTAGTCTTTTGTTCTGCACTTCCCGGATGGATGCATCTTCTATTCTTTCACATACCCCAGTTA
>NW_026624053.1:0-1188 GCF_030028575.1 Malurus melanocephalus
CTGGCTGCTCGCTGCTCGCCGCGGGGCTGGGACACAGCCTGCACCCTGCATGGGGACAGCCAAGGGCCAGGCGTGGGCTCCAGAGCAGCACTGCCYCTGGGCTGCCCACAGCCCCTGCAACTGGAGGGTCACTGTGCTCTGTCTGCACCCTGACACTGCCCTCTTACTCAATGCCACCTCCCAGGGATTAAAACCTGGGTGTTACCCCTACTGTTATGGGGCAGATGCCTCCAATTGATTTATTGGTTCCACTCTCCCTTAGCATGCCTGGCACGAAGTATAATTGCTTGTCTTGTTTCCAGCCTATGTCTTACTTTATATGTCAAACAAATGTTTGCATGCTGGTAGAGAGAGCTGTGCTGTGCCTTTCCACTGTGTGGGTGTGCTTGCTGAGGGTCAAATCCAGAGAGAAAGAGAACACTGATGGGCCAGCAGGAAGAGCTCACAGAAAGGCAGGGATTCCCTGGCTGCCCCCGATCTCTGCCCAGCCTTTGCTGCCCATTATAGAAAGAGTTAAATGAAAGTCTTAGAAAAATGTAAAATCCCAAACTCATCATGTCTAAAATAATTTCCTAGCTGAGTATAATTTTGTGTGCAAGTTCAGCAGGTTGGCCTTGCTTCTCCATGCCGTCCCATTAAGAAATAACAAGTCAAGAATAGGATCATTCAAGGTGATCCCCATCAGCAGTGGCGTGGTTGTCACAACTGTTTTTCTTTTTTGCCTGTGATGATGTTTGTGGTACTCTGTAAGCACTTGCAAACAAATTCTCTATTCCTTACCCTGCCATCCGCCTCCAGTGTTTTGCTGAGGAATGGCGCAGCCTTTCTGCCCACATCCTCATTTTATCAGATACAACCCATGGGCTCTTTCTGTGGAAAAAAATGATTTTATCCTTGCTCTTCTCAAAAACT
Source organism: Malurus melanocephalus (assembly GCF_030028575.1). Lineage (NCBI taxonomy): Eukaryota > Metazoa > Chordata > Aves > Passeriformes > Maluridae > Malurus > Malurus melanocephalus. The sequence continues at coordinate 913 of NW_026624053.1, forward strand.
GTAGTAAACCTATTGGTTAGGGTTTACTGTGTGTTTCACAGCCAAAGACTCTTGAAAATGGAGAAATGCACATTGCTGACATGGCACACGACACGTCCAATCCCAACCCTGGGGACCTGATTGAGATCAAACGGCAAGGTTACCAGCACTGGGCCCTYTATGTGGGGGATGGATATGTCATCCATGTGACAGCTGCAGGTAAGGCTGGTGCAGCCTGGCAGGGTGCAGAGTGAGTGTTTGTGGTGCCCCAGGATCCCTGTGTCCCTCCAAGGGGTG
>NW_026624053.1:1376-2798 GCF_030028575.1 Malurus melanocephalus
CTGTTGTGTTGTTAAGAAGAGCTCAAGAAAGGTGTGGAGTCCCTCGTCAGAGTCCAGCTTTTGCCACAACTCTCATGAAGTCTTACTACCAATTGCTTTGATAATTAATTCAAAAACTCAATAAAATGTAAACAACAAAATTCATTTTGCCAGAAATCCTCTTTTATCTCTTTGAGGATGGCTTTGTGTGCAGTCTCAACAGTTCAGCCTTGCTTGTCCCTGCCATCCATTAGAAATAATAAGTCAAGAATTCAAGATGATTCCTATGAATTCATGAATTCAAGTCACCATTCAAGATGATTCCCAGCAGCACCAGCCTGGTTGCTAGATCTGTTTCTATTTCATTGTCTGTGATGATTTTTGTGGTAGTCTGGGAGCAACTGAAAGCAAGTTATCCATTCCTTTCCCCTGCCACACACTTCCCTTCCAGTGCTTTGCTAAGGATTGGTGCTGGCTTTTCTTTCTGTTTTTATCAGCTAGCTCCTGTCGCCTCTTTCTGTGTATCACTGAAATAAAAGGAGTGCGGGGAGTTTACTCTGTTTTGCCACTGAGGCCCAGTGTAGGTGGGTGCTTTGGTTTAAAATATGCATGACTGCAAAGGAAGGCGGGAACCTCCCTGGAACAGAAAGAAGACCCCTCCCTCCAAATCATTTAATTTCCAAATTACAGGGTTTTCAGGCAAAAGTGTAGAAGGAAGGATAACAGTACTTTACTAGAAAATATGTATGGAACAAAGCAAACAGAACACCACAATAGCAGCAGCTCCCAGCCCGCCGAGCAGCCCGGTCCCTTTGGGTGTGGCCGCGGGCGGCGGCTCGGGCGGGGCAGGGGCTGCAGGGGCTGCTGGCGGCCGGCAGGGACCGCTCCCGGCGGGGAACGGGAACGGGGAACGGGGAACGGGAACGGGGAATGGGGAACGGGAACGGGGAACGGGGAATGGGGAACGGGAACGGGGAATGAGGAATGGGAACGGGGAACGGGAAATGGGGAATGGGGAACAAGGAACGGGGAACGCGGAATGGGAGCCGCTCCCGGGCGGGGAACGGGAACGGGGAACGGGAAACGGGGAACAGGGAACGGGAAACGGGGATCGGGGAATGGGGAACGGGGAACAGGGAACGGGAACGGGGAATGGGGAGCAGAAACAGGAACGGGGAACGGGGAACAGGGAACGGGGAACGGGAAGGGGGAACGGACAACGGGGAATGGAGAATGGGCAATGGGGAATGGGGAATGGAGAATGGAGAATGGGGAACGGGGAATGGGGAATGGGGGCCTCTCCTGGGCGGGGAACGGGGAACGGGGAACGGGGGCGCCGGGCTCAGCGCTGCCCCTGCCTGGGCTCCATCAGCGAGAGGAGGCGCCTGGAATCCTCTCAGCAGCAGCGAGCGCAGCTGGGCACCGTGGGCACTGCTGGATCGC
>NW_026624053.1:4387-5702 GCF_030028575.1 Malurus melanocephalus
AGCTGTCTGGGAGAGGCTGGCTGGCTTTGCCTGCTCTTACCATGCTGTCCAGGTTTAACCTCAGCCAGCAGCAAAGCACCAGGCAGTCACTGGCTCACTCCCCTGCCAGCCTCATCAGGGAGGGAATCAGAAGATTTGAAATGAAAAACTTGTGGGTTGAGAAAAAGATAATTTAGTAGGTAAATCAAAAGCTGTGCATGCAAGCAAAGGAAAATAAGGAATTAATCCTCTGCTTTTTTAAATGTCAGTTTTTTACGGTTTAAAATAATCAAGCCAAGACTTCTTGTTTTATTTTGTACTGCCCTTTCTTATTGCATCTAATTGAAGCTGTTAGTTTTGATAAGGGAAATCATCATATTCAAACTGAAACTGAAACTCCTTTTTGATTCCCGGAAATTGAATCAAATCTTCTTTCATGACTAAGCTCTTCAGCTGGTTATACAGCAGCCTCTGAGCTTTAACCTTTCTGTGCTCAGAGCATTCTGCCTGCACACCCTGGAAAGGGAGCGCTGTGTGAAGAGCAGCGTGTAGACCTCTCACATCTCTACTTCGTCCTGCAGTGCAAGGGCACTGGAGTTACTTCATATGGGAAATTTTCCTGTTGTTCTTGAAAGCTGTACCATTTCATGGAATGCAGCAGTTTGCAATTGTACCGTTCTTCTCCTTGCAGTCAGGGTGATGTTGCTCATCATGGGCTGTCTTCCCATGGAGCCTGGTGGGTGCATTGACAGGATTTGGTGGAACACTGCCCCAAGCATGAGGTGAGACTGTGAGGAGGAGCAGCAGAATCCCTCACTTGCTGTATTCAGCATTTCTGAGCCTTTCTAGGAAATGCTGGCGAGGCCTGAGACCTGTTGGAATTGCCATGGAATAGAGTCAAGGCTGTTCTTTTGCCAAYAGCTGAGAGAAATATCCTTGCCTGTGCTCTGGGGTACAGCCAGCGCAGGCACGGTGTGTTCCTAAATGGATGGGCTTTTACACGGATTTCAGGCATCTGAATCTGGAGCACATCAGAGGGTGAAAATCTGGGCTGATTTCAGTGCAACTCAGGGTGACTTCTGCACTGTGCAGCCCCAAGCCCAGCTTCAGGGTCTCACCTGCTCCTCTTCACTGTGTTTGTAGGGGGTTTAAASGTAAATCTAATCCATCACTTTTGTGCTGCAAAGTCTTTTGCATTTGCACAAGACCATTTGTGTTGGACATTTAAATCCTCTGCATTTTTGGTATGGTTTAACAGGTACCCAAGCCAGACTTTAATCATCATGTAGTGGTTGTGGTTTTACAAGATAATGCCCTGCCATGGTGACTGGAGCAG
>NW_026624053.1:7523-8759 GCF_030028575.1 Malurus melanocephalus
TGTTTCCAGCTTTACTTCCAGTTTTACTTTCCCTTTACAGGTCACAAAAGCAGTTGCTGGTACTACAGCAGTCGTAGGAGGTATGATGCTTGTCGGTCTTGCCACTCTTGTTGTGAATGGCTTCTCTGGGGACACATCCAAAAAAGAGAAAAAGTACTACTCATGAGCTGTCTGAGAAGAGCTCAGAGCAAGGCAGGGAGAGCCCCTGGCCACAGCAGTCACTGSTCRGCTTTTGCTACACCTGCATCAAGACTTCGTAGCAACTATGTCACCCTTGCCGTAAATGTGAACTAAGACCTAATAAAATGTAAGGAATTCAAACTCATATTGCCCTAAAATCSTCTTTTATCTGAGTATTGCTTTGTGTGCAGGTCCAAGAGTCCAGCCTTGCTTCTCCCTTCCATCCCATTAAGAAATAACAAATCAGYGTTTTACAGGTGTGATGGTGTTTCGCGCAATCTTTCCCTTCCTACAAAATATGCCCATTTCCCTGGCTCTCCTGACTCTCTTTGGAAGCAGCAGACCCTTCAACATGGGGAGGTTTCTCTATCAGCTCTTTGTTCTACTGTGCCATGATAATTTCCCCTTCACACCTGTAAGTGCAGTGATTGTTGGCACTGGACCTTAACAACCTGATTTTTATGGTCCTTTTGAACCACACCCATTCTCCGATTTTACATTATGAACTGCCAAAACGCTGAGGATCTTAAAGAACTGCAAGAGCAGCCAGGAGCCTCAGCCTGCCAGAGCTGAGGCCATTGTCACTTCAGTGACCAAACGTTGATTCCAAAGTGTTCATATTCCCAGCACCAGATCAGTCTTCCTCCAGCCAGCAGAAGGGCAAAGCCAGGGTCCCTGCAGTGCTGGAGGTGAGGTATGCAGAGAATGAGCTGTGCAGAAAATGAAGATATGCTTCATCTCCCAGTGTATATATTTCCATACTATTTCCTTGTCACAAAGCTGATGTGTGGATTGCCTTGGAAGAAATCCGCTCTGCAATGGTGTGGTTTATTGTCCTTTACCTGAAGTATCCAGCTCAAGTGTTTGGAACCCGGTTAGCTGCATCCCCCATGTGAGACAGAGAATGCTGTGTTGCTTTTGTCACAGAGAACTGCCTGGACTGCAGGGAGAGGTGAGAGCAGAGCAGCTGTCTGGGAGAGGCTGGCTGGCTTTGCCTGCTCTTACCATGCTGTCCAGGTTTAACCTCAGCCAGCAGCAAAGCACCAGGCAGTCACT
>NW_026624053.1:9994-10952 GCF_030028575.1 Malurus melanocephalus
TTTAACCTTTCTGTACTTGTTCCATTCTCCCTGCACACCCTGGAAAGGGAGAGCTGTGTGAGGGTTGTGTATGGACCTCTCACATCTCTTTTTAATCCTGAAAGGGAAGGATACCTGAACAGCTTCATCTGGTGATTTTTCTCATTTTTTTGAAAGCTGTACCATTTCATGGAATGCAGCAGTTTGCAATTGTAYCGTGCTTCTCCTTGCAGTCAAGRTGMTGTTGCTCATCATGGGCTGTCTTCCCATGGAGCCTGGTGGGTGCATTGACAGGATTTGTTGGAACACTGCCCCAAARCATGAGGTGAGAGTGTGAGGATGTGTAGCAGAATCCATCACTTGCTGCATTCTGAGGCTTTCTAGGAAATATTAGCGAGGCCCCAGGCCTGCAGTTGCCATGGAATAGAGTCGAGGCTGTTCCTTTCCCATCAAACATTTTCCCATTCAAGAGAATTGAATGTACATTGCCTGTACATTGGGGCAAGTGTTTGTCCTAAATGGAAAGGCTTTTGTAGGGATTTCAAACATCTGAACAAGATGCACATCAGAGGATGAAAACCTGGGCTAATTCAGGACAAGCCCGGGAAACCCCAGCATTGTGCAACCCGGTCCCCATCACTGTGCTTGTGCTTGGGGTTAACTAAGTCTAATCCATCCGGGTTTTGCTATGTAGGCTTTTGTGTTTACATAAGGCCATTTGGGATCCCTCTGCAGCATCCTCTGCCATTCATGGTACCGTCTGTTTGACTGATACCCAAGCCAGGCTTTAAACAGCATCCAGAGGTTGTTCTGCAAGATGATGTCCTGAACAGTGACAGGGCATAGGGTGAGGGCTGTTGCGCATCACTTTACAGGACGACTGCATGAGGATAGAGTCTCCCCATAATGAGGTGGTGGCCCGATTTCCTCGGAGACAAGATCACATTTTCCACTCTATGGTGGCTTTGGCAGTACGCTC
>NW_026624053.1:13028-16382 GCF_030028575.1 Malurus melanocephalus
CCAGCCATTGCTGCCCTTATTGAAAAAGTTACGCGAGAACCTTAGAAAAATGTAAAAGCCCAAATTCATCATGTCTAAAATAATTTCCTATCTGASTATAATTTTGTGTGCAAGTTCAGCATTTTGGCCTTGCATTCCTGCCATCCCATTAAGAACCAAGAAGTCAAGAATAGGATCATTCAAGATGATCCCCATCAGCAGTGGCCTGTTTGTCACATCTGCTTTTATATTTTGTCTGTGATGAGGTTTGTGGTAGCACCTGCAAGCAAATTCTCTATTCCTGACCCTGCCATTTCCCTCCCACTGCTTTGCTTAGGACTGGAGTAGGTTTTCTTCCTTCATCCTTATTTTTCCTTCCACAACCTATTGATTATTTCTATGGAGAAATTGATTTTAACCTTCACTTTGTCAAAAAGTAAGCTAAACTTATTTCTGAAGGTTTACTGTGTGTCTTCCAGCTGTGGGCTTTTCTATGTGGAAAAATGCACATTCCTGAAATACCACATGAGAAGTGCCACCCCAGCCCTGGGGACCTGATGGAGATCAAATGGCAAGGTTTCCAGCACTGGGCCCTCTATGTGGGGGATGGATATGTCATCCATGTGACAGCTGCAGGTAAGGCTGGTGCAGCTGTCACAGGGTGCAGAGTGGGTGTTTGCAGTGCCCCAGGAGCCCTGTGTCCCTCCATGTACTGGTGATGGACCCTGTGTGTGTAGCTGGCCTTTCCAGGAGCAGTGAGAAACCCATCTGAGATCCTGGAGGGGCCAGAGAGGATCTGCCTGCCTGCCTTATCTCTTCTCTGCCCTCCCCAGATGGAAAGGGTCCACCGAAATCAGACACCACTGGGATAATATTCACCAGAAAGGCAAAGGTGAAGGTGAGGAAGAATGTCCTGAGGGAGTTGGCTGGAGATGATGACTGGTATGTCAACAACAAGCATGACTGGTACTGCACTCCCCTCCCCGTGGAGGAGATCATCGAGCGTGCTGAGAGCTGGATTGACAAGGTGATGCCATATGATGAACTTGGCAGCAACTTTGAGCGCTTTATGACAAAGCTCCGCTATGGTGATGCAATCTCTTCCAAGGTGAGTGCCCCGGGCTGAGCCCCTGTGTGCCTCCCAGGGCACCTCCTGGCTGCTCGCTGCTCGCCGCGGGGCTGGGACACAGCCTGCACCCTGCATGGGGACAGCCAAGGGCCAGGCGTGGGCTCCAGAGCAGCACTGCCTCTGGGCTGCCCACAGCCCCTGCACCTGGAGGGTCACTGTGCTCTGTCTGCACCCCAACACTGCCCTCTTACTGAATGTCAGCTCCTTGTTACCAATGGGACACGAGGGGAGAGCTTGCACAAGTCCCTGACTCTGCCCAGGTCTCTGGAAATGCACAGGAGCTGTATTGGGGCAGCAAGCACCCCAAAACCACTCTCACTCACAAGTTCTTAATGTTGACCAATCTGGCCTCTTACAACATTAATTATTTATTGAATAGACCAAGGAAAACAGACTTGAGACTTAGACAGATTCTATTGCTACATAGCAATAAAACTAAAGAAACCCTGCAACAGATAAAGATAGAGTGCACGATTATAGAGTTACCTTATGTTACAACTAGCAAAGAAATATTATTAGTTAGGTGTCAAAATCACTTACCAAAAAATGATAGCGGTGTGCAGAGGTTCCCAGGGAAGTAACTCGATGTCAAAATCTTGACATCGAGGAGAATTCTCCACACACTCAATGAGTTTATAGGTTTCTGATTTCATGAAAATCACAGTGGTCTTTTATGGTTGTAAAAGTGCTTGTGTACTGCAGTCACTAATTTTAGGTTTTCCTTTCTCAACATTCAAGCCAGGATGTGTATTGCTGGGATAAGAGGTTGTCATCCCAGTTAATTCATCACATGGAAATCATTCTGGCCTTACCAAGTCATATGTAACAGGGAGATAAGCTTTTGCTCTGTCCGAGGGAAAGATCCTGCCACATTCCTGTGGGTAAAAACCTGGGTATTTCCCTTCCAGCTTATAGGAAATATTTCTCCCACTGATTTATTTACCCTGTTTATCCCTGCCTATTCTCCATTACCATGCCTGGGGTTATATAAAAATGCTTATCATATTTCCAGCCAGTGTTTTTTCTTCCCCATTCCCCCTCAAGACAGCAACTGTTTGCATGCTGGCACAGGGAGCTGTGCTGTTGTCTTTTCACAGTGTGGGTGTGCTTGCTGAGGATCAAATCCAGAGAGAAAGAGAATAGTGCTGGGCCAACAGAAAGAGCTCACAGAAAGGCAGGGTTTCCCTGGCTGCAACTGGATCTCTGCCCAGCCTTGTCACCCTTATTAAAAAAGTTAAATGAGAGTCTTAAAAAATGTAAAAAACCAAAATCATCGTGTCTAAAATCCTCGTTTATCTGAGTATAACTTTGTGTGCAAGTTCAACAGTTCAGCTTCTCCCTGCCATCCAATTAAGAAATAACGAGTCAAGAACAGGATCATTCAAGGTGATCCCCAGCAGTACTGGCCTGTTTGTCACATCTGCTTTTATATTTTGCCTGTGATGATGTTTGTGGTACTCTGCAAACCCTTGAAAGCAAATTTTCCTTTTCTTATCCTTCCACGTCCCCTCCAGTGCTTTGCTGAGGAATGGAGCAGACTATCTGCCCTTATACTGGTTTTTATCAGCTACTTCCAACTGACTCTTTGTATGGAAAAACCAAAGTTTGACCTTAACTTTCTCAAAAAGTAAACTAAATTTCTTGATGACAGTTTACTGTGTGTTTTCCAGCTGAGGGCTTTAGTACGTGGAGAAGTGCACATTCCTGATTTTATACAAGACACGTCCAGCCCCAACCCTGGGGACCTGATTGAGATCAAACGGCAAGGTTACCAGCACTGGGCCCTCTGTGTGGGGGGTGGATATGTCATCCATGTGACAGCTGCAGGTAAGGCTGGTGCAGCCTGGCAGGGTGCAGAGTGGGTGCTTGGGGTGCCCAGCAGCCCTGTGTCCGTCCATGTGCTGGTGATGGACCCTGTGTGTGTAGCTGGCCTTTCCAGGAGCAGTGAGAAACCCATCTGAGATCCTGGAGGGGCCAGAGAGGATCTGCCTGCCTGCCTTATCTCCTCTCTGCCCTCCCCAGATGAAAAGGGTCCACCCAGGTCAGACCCCACTGAGACAATACTCACTGGAATGGCCAAGGTGAAGAAGGAACTCCTGGAGGATGTGGCTGGAGATGATGAATGGCGTGTCAACAACRTGTATGACTGGTACCACTTTCCCCTCCCAGTGGAGGAAATCATCTGGCGTGCTGAGGGTTACATTGGCAAGGAGGTGCCATGTGTTGTGTTTGGCAGTGACTGTGAG
>NW_026624053.1:17019-38587 GCF_030028575.1 Malurus melanocephalus
AATGGAGCAGGCTTTCTTCTCTCATCCTGGTTTTATCAGCTACATCCTATGGGCTTATTCCATGGAAAACCAATTTATCCTTTACCTTCTCAAAAAGTAAACTAAATTTCTTGATGACAGTTTAGTGCGTGTTTTCCAGCTGTGGGCATTTGTAAGTGGAGAAATGCACATTCATGATAGGCCACGTGACAAGCGCGAACCCAACCCTGGGGAYCTGATYGAGATCAAACGGCAAGGTTACCAGCACTGGGCCCTCTGTGTGGGGGATGGATATGTCATCCATGTCACATCTGCAGGTAAGGCTGGTGCAGCCTGGCAGGGTGCAGAGTGGGTGTTGGGGTGCCCCAGGAGCCCTGTGTCCCTCCATGGGCTGGTGATGGACCCTGTGTGTGTAGCTGGCCTTTCCAGGAGCAGTGAGAAACCCATCTGAGATCCTGGAGGGGCCAGAGAGGATCTGCCTGCCTGCCTTATCTCCTCTCTGCCCTCCCCAGATGAAAAGGGTCCACCTAAATCAGACACCACAGAGAGAATACTCACCAGAAAGGCAAAGGTGAAGAAGCTGCTCCTAAAGGATGTGGCCAAAAAAGATGAATGGTGTGTCAACAACAAGCATGACTGGTACCGCGTTCCATTCCCTGTGCTGGAGATCATCCGGCGTTCTGAATGCTGGATTGACAAGGAGGTGCCATATGATGAGTGTGGCAGCAACTGTGAGCTCTTTATGACAAAGCTCCGCTATGGTGATGCAATCTCTTTCCAGGTGAGTGCCCCGGGCTGAGCCCCTGTGTGCCTCCCAGGGCACCTCCTGGCTGCTCTCTGCTCGCTGCGGGGCTGGGACACAGCCTGCACCCTGCATGGGGACAGCCAAGGGCCAGGCGTGGGCTCCAGAGCAGCACTGCCTCTGGGCTGCCACAGCCCCTGCACCTGGAGGGTCACTGTGCTCTGTCTGCACCCTGACACTGCCCTCTTACTGAATGCCACCTCCTTGCTACAAATGGGACACGAGGGGAGAGCTTGCACAAGTCCCTGACTCTGCCCAGGCCTCTGGCAATGCACTGTCGCTGTATTAGGGCAGCCAGCACCTGCTTTTATCAGTGACTTCCTATGGGCTCTTTGTATGGGAAAATTAATTTTAACCTTAAATTTTCCAGAAATAAACTAAATTTCTTGCTGAAACTTTACTATGTGTTTTTCAGCTGAGGGATTCTGCGTGTGGACAAGAGCACATTCCTGATTTGGCACGTGACAAGTACTACCCTAATCCTGGGGACCTGATTGAGATCAGACGAAGACATTATATATTCCCATATCAGCACTGGGCAATCTATGTGGGAGGTGGATATGTCATCCATGTGACAGATTTAGGTAAGGTGGTGCATCCTGGAAGGGTGCAGAATGAGTGTTTGGGTGCCCCAGGAGCCCTGTGTCCCTCCATGGGCTGGTGATGAACCCTGTGTGTGTAGCTGGGCTTTCCAGGAGCAGTGAGAAACCCATCTGAGACCTTGGAGGGGCCAGAGAGGATCTGCCTGCCTGCCTTATCTCCTCTCTGCCCTCACCAGCTGGAAAGATTCCACACACGTCAGGCAGCAGAAGGGCGTGGGTGAAGAAGGAGCCCCTGAAGGATGTGGTGGGAAATGACAACTGGGATGTCAACAACAASTATGAYTGGYACCRCGTTCCATTCCCTGTGGAGGAGATCATCCGGCGTGCTGAGCGCTGGATTGACAAGGAGGTGCCATATCGTCTGCTTCTCCGCAACTGTGAGCACTTTGTGACAACGCTCCGCTACGGAGAGGGGCTCTGTTTCCAGGTGAGTGCCCCGGGCTGAGCCCCTGTGTGCCTCCCAGGGCACCTCCTGGCTGCTCGCTGCTCGCCGCGGGGCTGGGACACAGCCTGCACCCTGCATGGGGACAGCCAAGGGCCAGGCGTGGGCTCCARAGCAGCACTGCCTCTGGGCTGCCCACAGCCCCTGCACCTGGAGGGTCACTGTGCTCTGTCTGCACCCTGACACTGCCCTCTTASTSAATRCCACCTCCTAAGGCTATAAATCTGGGTATTACCCCTTCTGCTAATGGGGCACATGTCCCTCACTGATTTAATTGCCCTGATTGCCCTGCCAGGTCTCAATTGGGGGTAAATATAAGTGTTTTTCATGTCTCTATCCTATGTTCTACTTTCCCGTTACAGGCCCGGAAGGGAATACTACATGGCAATACCGCTTTTACTGCAGGTGCACTCGGCCTTCTTGGTGCTTCTCTTCTGCCCATTGCTCCCTTTGCACCACTTTATGGTCTTGGTATGGCTGGCTGTGCGCTTTCAATTTCTTTCTCTATAGCTTTTTCATCCAGTATGGCCAACTTACGGAACGCACCACTGCATATACTAGAAGATACGTGCTGTTAGCAAGAGCTCAAGCAAGACATGGAGTCCCTGATCCGTGCCCAGCTTTTGCCACAACTGTCATGAAGGCTTACTAGCACGGCTTTGATAATTAATTCAAAGACTCAATCAAATGTAAAAAACAAAATTAATCTTGCATATAATCCTCTTTGTCTATTTGAGGATAGGTTTGTGTTCAAGCTCAACAGTTCAGCCTTGCTTGTCCCTGCCCACACTGCAGAAATAATAAGTCAAGAATGTCACCATTCAAAGTGACCACCAGCAGCACTGGCCTGGTGGCCACATCTCTTTTTGTTTCATTGTCTGTGATGGTTTTTCTAGTAGTCTGGAAGCTTTTGTAAGTAGATTATCCATTCCTTTCCCCATTACTTCACCTTCCATGCTCTTCTGAAGATGGAGCAGACTTTCTACCCTTATCCTGGTTTTGTCAGCCGCATCCTATGGGCTCTTTCTGTTAATCGATGATTTTAATCTTAGCTCTATGAAAAGGTAAAATAAAAGTATTGCTGAGGGCCTGAGTAGGTGGGAACGTCCTGAGAGACACAGCARTGAAGATGTGTGYTGCAGCTGCCTGCRCTGGCACTCTCCCCCTGTGATGCAYCCATGCAAAGGSAGARAAACAGTCCTGGCTGAGCCCTGGCATCTGGGAGCATCCCCAYTGAAGCGCCTCCATGAGCCTCCTGCCTTCCTGTTTCCTTACTGTGTGATAACATGTTACTCATTCTTGTGGAGATATATATATATATATATGCATATATGTATGTAATACATATACATGTCAGCAATACGTAATAGGGTTTGGCTCTGGAATATGGGGAGAGCTGTTTTACATTTGAAAAAATGGGAATGAGCCAGCTTCTGACATCAGAGGCATTTTTCAAGCCAAGCTGGATTCCAGAAAACCCAGGCCAAGGACTGTTTTATTCCCTGGTGGAGCTGTGTGGCCAGACGCAGGAGAGGGCAGCAAGGTGGGGCAGCGGGGGCCGGGGCCAGGCACTGCCTCTTGTCCCACATTCCCATTCGGGCAGAACCCTGCCTRCTTCAGAGGAGGTGTCTGAAAAACTCGTGTGTGCTGGCCCTCAGGCAATACAAACTGYGCATCCACAAATGAGCAACTAGATAGCAATTCTGGCCTTCCAAGATCTGCTTSCTGGCCCTGCTATAGGCTGCTTCCACAATCTTGTCAAGCAGTTTGTGAGTGATTTTTAAGGAATCTAGACATATGCCCCTCCATTGAGGCATGTGCTTTCTTTTCCAGCCTTAGTTCCTTGCACATAAAACAGGATTATATCTATTTTTGCCTTCCAAAGGCATTGAGATGAGCAGTAGGGTGATGGGAGATGTAAAGGCCTTGGGTAGGTTTTCCTGGTTGGGGTGTTTTATGGACACCAGGAAAACGAAACTCAAGATGCTCACTTAGGAAGAGAAGTTTAAAGGGCTGATCTTTGAGCTGTTGTTTTTCAGYCACTATTATTTCTAAGAAGCATTGGTTTTTAAATAACATAGTGTAGAAGATTACTGATGTGTGCCTTGAGATTTAATTTAACTGCCAAAAATTTGTACACAATAAAATTCATTTTTATATTAAAAACAAGTAGCATTAATGTACTGTTAGGAGTAGAAAGTRGAAATACTCAAATACACTGAATATGTGTTTTTTTAGGTTTTGGATTCTGATGTTGCAGCAATTCAGTTCAAGCACACAGAGCACACAGAGGTCAGTGTTAGCCCTAAAYATCAAGTCACTGCAAGGCAGAAACTTGGTTCAGGGACAAAATTTGACCCAACCTTCTCATATACAATGTTCAGAAAAACCTATCACAGCATGGGTGGGCCATGGCATGAAAAGGAAAGGGTCTGTTCTTCTCCCTGCCATGTCTTTGCCTGGAGGGTTTCTGGATCTCTACGCTTAACTACCTTGTCATTTTTTCTCCTTCCACATTTTTCTCAAGACAGATATTCCAGGTGTGTTTGGGGAAGCAGAGTGCATTGGGTGTCCCTGYTTCTTGCTCAGCTCCTTCCCTCTGAGGAAGGCACCTGGGCACTGTGATGGCAGGTGTAGCCACAAAGGCCACTGCTAATTCAGGGCAAACAGAACTCAGCAGCAGCCTGAGAGCTTTTAATTACCCTGAGGGCATTAGGAGAATATGCACAGGGCTGTTCAGTTATGTCATTCTCAGCACAGTTCAATAAATATTCTTAATCTAGTCAATAAATCTTTCATYGTGTAAATGTTAGGATAATGCTCCATCTGTTGAAATTAAGTGTTGCTGATTTTGGTGCTTGTCAAWTCTCACCTACCTTCTGTAAATTACATGAAGCAAAATCTGTGAGACCACAGATCAGAGTTGCAAAGATCACATGCCTTTAGGGACTTTCTTAGACCCTGGCAGGCTACATCTCAATTGCAAGCCTAAAGACCATTGAAATCCTGAAGGAATAACAATATGTAAACATTAAAGTCAATTATATTCAGAACTGTACTGTTTAATTCATATCGCAAAATGCATTAACTGACTTCAGCACTTCAGTACATGTGATACCAAACTCAAAATGTTCATCTTTTCTAGTGGCCCGGACAAATCATACACCCCATATCAAGTTCTAGGATCATTAGTAGTTATTAGYRCAGCAGAAACTTCAACACCACAGARATAATTATGCCATAATGAATGAAAGAAGAAATTCATTGCAAGAGGAGAATAATCATATTCCAAATACTTCTTAAGAAAGCAGAGAGGAAATTACTATCTGATGCAAATTAATGAGATKAAATTAATAAGTGTCAACCAATAAAAGACTCCTCCAGTGGGACCAAACTGCAGRCACGTAGTACAATCTCTTCTTGGCCCTCCTCCAGTGCTCCAGGGAGGCTCCAGTGAGGATGCTGATCAGGCTCACAGCCCACCAAAAGGCAGGCAGCTCGAGCACTGCCAGAGTGATCTCCACCAAGGTACCCTTGCAGGCAGTGTCTCACATAGGCAGCAGAACAAAACTGGATMCATGTGTCAGAATAAATTCATGTAATTAAAAATGTCCTCTGTAAGGTATTACAATGTAAAGATTCTTTTGCCAATGTGTCCAATGTGGGCCTGGCTGGGAATGTGCTGGGGATTTGCCAAGAACATGAGGAGGAACTATTGCTGTATGCATGGATCTCATTAGCCTATTTGCATAATTACTCTTTCTTAAATGTTCACTTTTTAAACGCATTGTAAGACTAGCTGTCAGCTAAGCTGAAAACAGGCAGTGACAGTAAAGGAATTTAATTCCACTTACAAAATATGCTATTGTATATTTAATAAGATATAAATGTTTGCTGGTTTTATGTGATGTTTGGCAGCTTCACAGTGTCTCTCAAGTATTAATTAATTAATAAGCCAATTATGATCAGAGTGAGAACAAGGTATAATGTGCTGGAAACAGAAGAAGATTTGATGGCCCAGAGGGACAACAGGTCCTGGATTCATTGTGCTTTTTTATAGAGCTGCTTTCTTCCAGACTCATTTCACTGTGACTGTGCTAGTAACAGGGGATGCTAGTGGTGATCAAAGATAAACATATCTATTCAAAGCTCTCCTTAACAGACCAGACTAAATGGTAATGGGCTGTGTTGTGGTCTCGCAGACACACCTTGTCAGCCAGCAGCTTCTTAGAGGGGAGGACTCTGATATGAAAYGGGAGGACTCTGATAAATAACTTCTGTGACAAAATTACAGTGTCTTCATCCAGCCCAGCCTTGCATGTCTTCAGCCTGAACATACGTTTTCCAAATTCTCAAAAGCATTTGGCCCTCAGCTGCTCCTCAGCTCAAGGCTTCCTCGAGGCTCCTCACAGCTTCCCCTCAAGGCTGCTCAACATTCCTTCCCCTCCTCTGGACACCCTCCAATAGTTTCATGTCTTCCTTACATTGTGGTGCCCAAACTGCCCCCAGCAGTGGAGGTGAGGCTGCCCCAGGGCAGAGCAGAGCGGGACAATCCCCTCCCTTGCCCGGCTGGCCATGCTGTGCCTGATGCCCCCCAGGACAGGATCGCCCTCCTGGCTACCAGGGAGAAGTTTATCAGCTTACACATCTGTAAACAGAAAAGTTAATGCTTAATTTCCACTTTGGCAGCAACTGTGCTGGAAGCCAAAAGTCAGACTTGAGAACTGTAAGTCATGTGATTTCCCAGCACAGGGGTCTAACTGAGGTGACCATAACATTTCTGATGTTATGCAATTGCAACTCACAAAACAGTACCCAAATATGGGGGAGGGAGAAGACTGAAACAGCATAAAAGTCTTCAATATTTTGTGAATTTAAAAAGTCACTGTGAATATTATATTTATTTGGAAAAAAATAGAACCTAATGATCTGGGAGGTCAGCAGTAATCAGCCTTAGACTTGTGCTAAAATGACAGCTTAATTTCCTCGTACTTCCATACTTCCATCTGCTCCACATTGTGTCAGCCTTATAACAACAGTCACTGCTCACTATTATGTGTTATGTTACAACTGGCCACAAGCCCCACGGGTATCTGAGAGCATGATTTTGGTTATTGCGGCACCTAACTAAGAGCAAAAGATTTAGATGAAGACTTTTGGAGATTTACCCAGCACTTGGCTTCTCTGAAGGAGTGACAGACTATTCCGTAGAGCTAGTGGAACTAAAATAGCCTGTGAAARTGCTTCCTGCTTAAAGACTGGAATTGAAATGAATTATTCACCTGATAGATTTGGTCCCTCATTAAAAATTGAATACATTCTTCAACATTCACTGGGCCAAAGAGACACCAGATCAGGGTGCCAGCCTTTGGACACTGAAGCTGTATCTGGACTGGAATACCACAAGCTTATGAGGACCAGGCTGCCTCCAGGCACTACCATTAATATTTCAAACATGAAGTTTCAGTCTTGGATGGAAGTGCAAAGTTCAAATTCAATGAACTTTTCAGAGTGACACATTGGAGTTCTCTTCAAAATCCCTCTCCAGAGGGCACTGAAAGGTTGGTAGCATCAAATCCAACAATTTCAGCAGCCCTGCAGCATTTCATGTGTTTTGCAGGGTTTCAAGCATACTCTGCTAAAAATCCAAGCACATATTAGTTAGACTCCCAGCATTTATAGGTTTCTCCCATTTTAAGGACACTCATGAACACAGATGACATGACAATGTTTTGTATGCAGACTTCCTGCTTACATTTTGGCAGAAATGCCTACCCAGCATTTCTACATGTAAATTCAGGAAGTAACCATCCATGACTGTTTGTCCTCTTATCCATCAGATATGTGTGTTTTGTCCTCTGTGGAGGAAGATCAGTCCCACAGAGTGTCCTTATTTACGCAGGAGCAAAACCCCATCTTGTGTTTGTGTCACAGGAAAAAAGGCGGTTCCGAGGTGAATAAAGCAATTAAAAATAGCAATTTTGCAAACATTTCCATCCATTTGAAAATCCACTTGTGCTTCACACTGCTGTTGAGGCCACAAGCAAGCCCAGCAGCAGCAGCATTTCTCTGTAGAGAACTACTAAACCAAGGCTGTTAAAGAGGAATGAGGGTTCCTTAGTGGCACCAATAAAATTCCACTCAAAATCATCATCAAGAGCCTCCATGAAAGGACAGTTATGATTTGGCAGCAGATGCAAGTCCCAGCACATGCAAAAAGCACAAGCACTCCAGGTCTGCATCACTGCTCAGTCAGGAGGCAAGATGTCACAGGAAAAGGTGTGCGAGAAATGAGGACCAGCAGCAGAGGAGGAGGATGATATCAGTCACTGACAGCACTGCTCTCCAGGAAGGGACAGAGTCATCACAAGGGAAATATTTTGCTGTTACAAGTATGCAGCATCTTCTTAGCTTCCTATTTTTCCCTGCAACTTTCTGCCAGGAATGTGTACTAATAGCCAAAAAAGAGGTTCACCAGCTTTCCCCCACAGATTATGTCTGTGAAGTATCAGTCACCCCATTCAAAAGCACCCAGGTGAAATCCTCATAACTGTCCCACCAAGTGCTAGCCTGGCTTTCTGACCCCTTTGAAAAGGAGCAGGAGGTTCAAGGGGTAGAGGTGATCAGAGTGGTTAGAGTAGTTAAAGTGGCAGGGGTTAAACATTACCTAACACGTGAATTCTGCTCTCTTGCAGGTAAGGCTGTGTTCCAGTAGCAGGCAAGCAGGTCTTTAGAACACCAACCCAGCCATTACCACAGGTGTGCCAAGACTTGATACTTTTATAGTGTCAGTRGTATCTAAATATAAATCACATGCCTGGTCTTCATTGCTACTGCAGCTGTCACTGTATCACATGCAGCAACATATTTGTTTTGTGAGGGAGTTCATAAATAGGACAGTGAATTTTGTCTTCAAGAAAAATGTATCTAAAAGACAGGATGTCAGGAGTAACTCCACYAACCTGCTCTTTGGTACCTCAAGCTGCAAGGAATGCACGGAGCATCTAGCCTTTCCTTTCCAGTGGATCTTGCTATGAACCTGGAACTCATGAAAACTTTTGAGACACTTTTAAGAATAAATATGAAACATTTCTGGTTTGTGTCAATTTGTGTGGCTTTATGACAGGCATCTACCCTTATGCAAACTACTGTAAGGGAGGAAGGTATTTACTCCATTTGCTTATGTCAAACTTGTCAAAAACAGATTTAAAAAGTGCTTTGGGTCAAATAAATGTTTTGTTCAAGTTGAAATATTATAGATTTGGGTTAGTTTGTTGGTTTCTTTTTCTTCTTAGCTATTAGTTAGTTATTTATTTTCTTAGTTATTTTTAGTTTCAAGCTAGAATATTTTCAAACCATTCGGTGCAGATGTGTTGACTCAAAACAAATGATATTGTCTTCTGATTTTCTCTGTTTCCAAAGCTACTTTTTAAGTCTAAAAACCAAGAAAGTCTTGCCTGTGATTGCAGTTGCCTGACTCTGGGCTTCCTGTGGCAGCACAAGAGTGCTTTAGCACACAGCAGTGGGAAAATACAGTCTGCAGTAACAAAGTGCTTCTCGGCCCCACCCAGAAAAAGCATGGGCAAGCTCCAGCTGTGGAAAACAAACTGTGCAGTCAACTCAGAAGGCACAGCTTCCCTGCACACCTTATCCAAAGAAGGAAGTGTTCCTCTTGGTCCAAAGCCCTTCTGATTGACTGTCTTGTTTTACCCAGCTGGGAACCAAGATTGCAAAATGCAGTTTAGGAGGAACACAGATTAATATCAGTGGGCTAAGAGAGAATGTGCAGGTAGAAGCTGCATTTTTTTGAGAAGGTAACACTGGCAGAATGCACAGTGTTATTGCATTTACGTGTGATAAACACAGCACAGCAAAATGAGTAAAAGTCACCATCAAAGGTTAACAGATKAGGGATATGAGCCGATGAATGAATTGCACCTGCACTTATGGAGAAACCAGAGACAGAACCTCAGATGGTTCAACTTAAGAGCATGCCACAGAATTTTAAAAAACTATTTTGAAACTTAGTTGGCTTTGCATCTTTTATTTCCGGCCTTAGGTCCTTGAGGTTAATAACCCCTTCAATGTTTGCTTCTTTTGGTGCTGGTAAAGCTGATGCCAGGAGGCAGTCCCGCTGTGCAGCACCTGCCCTAGTGGAACAAGCTCACACCACAAGGGACAGTGTGTCCTTGATGACCTACAGGATGAGATCAGTTTGCAATTAGTACATGTTCCTTTCTACTTTTTCAAACTGAATATCCTGAACAAATACCTCCTGACAAAAAAAAAAAAAAAATGTTAATAATTAAATCACTCTGCTTTTCAGGCCAAAAATTTTTCACCCATAAAATGCAAGTATCACTTGCTAAAAACTAAGAGGGCAGACAGGTTGCCTGGTAGCAGTGAGCTAACAGGAGAGCTCTCTTTGTTCCCATCATGGGAAGAGCACAATGGTGCTGGGAGCAGACACTTCTAGAAAGCTTTGGCTGTTTGCAGCTCCTTCCAGCTCTGGAAGCCAAGTATTGCCAGAWGAGTTAAAACCTCCAACAAAAGCAGGACAACGAGTAGCAGTATCTGAAACCCCGTGAGAAACCAGGAATGTTTATGCTCAGTARCCTCTATCAGGAGTAAGTTCTTCCTGTTTTCCCAAAGCGGAGTTCTACTATTCCAATTAGCTGCTTTTCTTCTGGAAGATCTCCCACCCACAGGGATTGCATCATGCAGTTCMACAGAGGGATGCAGCAATGGGGTGTTCCAACCACAAATACTTTACCAATATTCAGCAAGGTGTTCAATTTACAGCTGGCAGCCATTTGTGTGTGGGAAAAGGGGCAGAGGAAACATCACCGTAGCTTTAGGTTACTGCAGCAGCTTTTGTGCTTCCAGTTAATTTAGAGGGAAGCAGGAGCTGGTTAGTCCTAGAATGGGGGAGCAGTGGTGAGACAGTCCTCCCTCTTTTTGAAGTCACTGAGTCCTTTCACAGCCAAATGCAACTCTCCTGAGCGTGCATCCACTGCAGTCTCCTTCAGAGTGAGTCCTCCCCACTCTCAAACGTTGGATTGCTATGGCCTCCCATATTTCCCTCTACTGTTACTGCCACAGAGTCTGAGAAGAAGGTTTCATTCAGAGGTGGCCAGGCTGAGTCCTGCTCTAACACACGCTGCAGCCTCTTGTAGTGGCTCTTGGAGTGGTACTGGAAGGTCTTTTTCAGAAGCAGCCAAAGGGCCCTGTTCTCAATGACAGCCTCCTGGAAAGGTAAAAGCAAAAAGATTTTAGAGGAGCTGGAGAGCAGTTTGCTCTTCATCCAGAGTACACACACRGGGCAAATAGTGGAGACCCAGACTTCCCACTGCCCTGCTCATCCACATTCCCTAAACAGCCTTTAACTGATCACTTTTCTGACCAGTTTCACCAGGGTTCTCTGGCAGAGAACTGTGACCAACTCCTCCTGAGAGTCTTCAGGATCTGAGTAGAAAGTACCACAGACTGCCCCTATTTTTCTAGCCTGGGGCAGGACCTGATAGATCTCAGTCACCAGAGGAAAGAAAAGGTGGCTAGGCCTTGTATTCCCTTATCATTCAGATGGAGGGCTTTAAGAAAAGGGAGCAAGTGAGATGTAGCAGCAATTGCTCCTGTTTTACTGGATATTCCCAAACAGAGTTGAGAAGGACAGAGAAAGAGCAAGACTTGACCATTTTGCCTCTGCAGTTAGTGCTGACCAGTACATCCAGTGAGGCACACTCACCTCGACAAGGAAGGACACAGCCAGTGTGACTGCAAGCATTATTACCATGGAGATTCGCCACGTGGTAGGGGTGCAAACCAGCTGGGAAAAGGCAGGAGAAGCTGTTGAGTAACTTATTCACAGTAAGTACTGGTGGGTATTTGTGTAACAGAACACAAAATCATTTAGGCTGGAAAAAACCCTAAAGACCATTGAGCCCAACCATAAACCTGGCACTCGCCCATGTCCCAGAGTGGCACAGCTACGTTTCTTTTAAATGCTTTCAGGGTTGATGGCTCAACCACTTTCCTGAGCTGTCTGTTCCAGTCTGTAGCCCTTTCAGTTAAGAAATTTTCCCTACTCTCCACTCTAAACTCTCCTTGGCACAACTTAAGGCCATTTCCTCTCTATCACTTGTCATGTGGGAGAAAATAAGTGACATCCACCTTGCAAAAACCTCCTGTCAGGTAATTGTAGAATGAATTCAGGTCCCCCCTGAGCCTCCTTTTCCCCAGACTATACAAACACRGCTCCYTCAGCCATTCCTCACATGACTTGTGCTCCAAACCCTTCCCTAGCTTTGTGTCATGAAAAGCCAGAGTCCCAGACAGGCTCACCACGCTGATGAGTTAATATTGCTGCTGGTCTTGAGGAATTACTGATAAAGATGCTTTTAAACCTGTGATGCAGTACAGAAGACAGAGAAAACCATTCTTTGGAAGGGCAAGAGGAATTCTAACTGCCTTCCTATTTCTTTCTAATACTAAGAAGTAGTTCAAACTGAGTATTTCAGCTCCAAATCAAATTCCAGCTTCCCGCAGCTGGCAGGACTGGGACTGGCTTTCTGGCTGTAGCTCAACTGCTTTTGGAGATGCAGCTCAGATCCAAAATTTGCATCAGCAGTTTCTACAGGACTAGGCTATTGCAGAGATTTTTATTGCTACTCCCTCCTTTTCCCTTCTCAGCAATTCCAGTGTATTCCCTCCAGGCTGCTTGGGCTTGGGCTGGGAGTTTTGCAGTTCTCCCCAAAATCATTTTATCCCCTTGCAGCTGCAGCGCTGAAAAAATGTCGTGTGTCACCAGAGCCCACAAGAGGACGATGATTTGCTTTACAGTGCCGACTTGTGGCAGGCTCTCACTGRGTCTACCTGCTGAGCCGGGCTCTGCAAACAGTTACACAATGAGACAACTCGAAAATCGGGTAAAGGATACAACCCCAGTTCTGCAAAAGCTRAGGATAAATCCTCTATTTGGAGGTRSTCCCTAAGYRRAGACTCGTTTAGAGYTGGSCACTGGATTCAGCTTTCAGGGCASACACTGTCACTGCTGTTTGTGGCTACATTTGAACATTTGCCTCTCTCATTATTTATTYATTCTTGGTGCAACTTGACAGAGTTCTCYTTTTTCTTTCTCTCAGACAGGCCTCTCTTTTTTTAAATTATAATTTATTTTAATATAAATATAAACATTTATCAAATACTGTATAATTTTATGTTTAATGTTATTTTAAATTATAATTTATTTGTGCTCATATAAGCCAAACACAATAGTATAAAGACACTATGCACCTGGCTGTGAGGACCTTTCATGGCAAACCCCTTTTTGAAGTAAAAAAAAAAAAACTATCCCTGCCAGCTGTCCACTGAGATCTACTGCCATGGCTCTGACAAGCAGCATCCCAGGAGCCTGAATGCCAGTAAAGGAGACAATGTAGAACTGCATTCTCTTTCCAGGGTACTCTGTCAAAACACAGCATCTCCTACCCCGCTTCTTCTCACTCCCAGGGTTCTTTCAATATATGACCCATCTTAAATACTCAAATTTTCAAATGGAAACACAACAAACAGACAAACTGCATCAAACTTCAACCCTGTGCTCTTCCCTGCTGGCCAGGTGTTCTGCTCCTCATAACCCTCCAGGCAGACAGACTCCAACATAATCATCACAACACAGAAAGTGAGATCATAGGGTGGAGATCATGTAAATCATTCCACTTTAGGATGCACCAGAGAGGCAGCGCTGATAGAGGGATTGTGCCCACCCCTACCAGCTCCCATCACAATTTAGAGTTGCCATGTCTYCCTGCAAAAGTCTGTGCCTTTTGATGAAACAATCCCAGTGTGCTTATAATGGGACTGGCAGTAGGAAGGAAATCTCCTTTGGAACAATACTCACATCCATCTTGGAGTAGAGATCATCAATGTCAGCAAACATCAAGAAGAGGCAGACGCCCAGCTGYCCCATGAGCACCAGTATGAACACATCTGAAGGGACAAGAGCAAAGACAGAAACCCACAGGTCTYGTGGGGATCATTACTGCAGAAGATTGTAATAATTTTCTGTGTTATACAGCCATCAAAAGAAACCATGAGATAGAAAGGAACTTCCAGCAAAAGAAAAATGCACAGGGTAAACCCCAGCTTTACTCAGTCAAGTAGTTGTACTTGAGTGAGGGACAAGCTTTGAAACCACAGATTTAAAAGACCAAATGGGTATTTGGAATATTTGATTTGACTTCTCACATATGAGAAGCTTTACAGCCTTCCAGTGAATGTCTCTCTGATATCAGTCTATCCTGTCRTTCAGAAAAACCTCCAGAACGTAGTCTTGATCTTGTTAATATGATTAGGAATGTTGCCTTCAACTTCAGTGATGTCAGGACTTYGCTCTTGATCAGGGTCTAAAGACTCTAAATAATGGAGAACCTATTACCTTCCCCATCTGCAGGCAAATGATGAGTAAATTACTTTTCTGTTAGCTGACATGCATCCAACTTCACCCTCCACCCACTCATTTTTGTTTTGCCTTATTCCATGTGACTGATGATCCACTTTTCTGCTATCTGGGAGGAAAGCCCCCTTCTCACTGTTGCTATACCAAAGCATCAAAGCCATGAAACCTGCAGCATTATTTTAACTCTTCAGCAAAGCACAATTAAAAAAGAAAATTAAAAGAGCCGAAGAGATATTTGTCTGAGAAACTGCAATAGGTTTTGTCCCACAGAGAAAAAGAGCAGCTCTTCCTTGACTCATTGCAACTTCTGGAAGGGTCACAAACATATGTGTTCACCTACTTTTCACATAACAGTCTTTCTCCTGATTTTGTGGCTGACATAATTTTGGTCAAGTTTTAATATTTCCTTATTTAATTGACCTCCTGAGTTGACTCATATACCCCTTYCTCTCTCCCCATACTTACAGTTTGTGTAGATGGGTCGCCTGAAAGGCTTTCCCTTGGAAAACACCAGTGCTACAATGAGGCAATTGATGGTGCTCAGCAGCCAMACTGTGGTGTTTTCATAGCTCTTGAAGCCATTGTCTGCTTGCTCCTGGGCTCCATCACCCACTCCATGGAGCCCCAGGCTGGAGGATGARTTCCCCTCATGGTTCACTGAGAGGCAGGCACTGAAAAAAGTACCACACTGTTCAGGGAATGATCACTGGCCTGGTTATTTCCCACATTTCCCACTATTATCAATCAGAATCCTCCCTCACAGCCATGATACAGGATATTGGCAATGCCTGTGATCTCACCACTGGGTTGAGCTTGTTGAACTTGTCAGATCCTGAGCTCAAACCTGGTCTCTCTTGCAAYCAAATCCTCCTCTCTGTGCTCAGCAGAAGCATTCCCACCACAYGAACTGTGTGTAGCAGGATGCTGGAGAGCTTAGGGACCTCAGACAATCTTAGCTAAAATGTTTGTATCCTGTGGGCAGCACAGGGTCTGCTGCAGCTGCTCATGCTGCAGTTAAACTGATCAATATTTTCATGCAGACCAGCCCCACAAGGTCAATCTTACGGTATCCAGAGCCCCAGAAAGGACACTTACCTGTGGATATCAGTCTTGGAATACCAGGGCTGCTGCTGGACCACCACAAACCCGAAGATCTGCATGCYGAGGCTGAAGAGGATGTTGAGTACAACAGAGAGCAGCAGTGGGGGTGAGATGAGCTGGCTTGGTGGTCTGTAGGGGACCAGCTTTGGATAGGCACCTGTGAAACTCACTGAAAYATGCACAGATGTGTTTACTTGTGCCCTAGATACAACCAACACTGCTGTGTAATACTCCCTGTATCAATGGCACTTTTACAGTCTCCAATATTCTTTATAAAACATACAAAGATTGTATCAAGTWCCAAATTCAGAGCTGTTTTCTTACAAAATTGTATTGACATGGAAGAGGTTAATTAATGGCATCTGATTAGCATAAGGCATTTTTGAAAAACAAAACGTCAGCTTTTAGTTTTATTTGGCTACTGTTAGGCCCAAGGATATGAACATATACTTATGCTCTTCTGTTCTCTTTCTGTCACTTGTCAGCTGTGGYTTGGGATTTTCTGCTGCCCATGTTCTGAGCATCCTCCTGCACCAAACACCTAGTGGCTGGTTATTTGAGCTGGAGCGGGACTGCATTTCCTGATATAACAGGTTTTCCTCTGCTCTTATGTTCAACAAAGTTACCCAGCCTTTGAGTAAAAATGCTATGCAGAAAGCTTTGATGYAATTCCAGATGGGCTACTTACAGCAATGTAGTTTTTGGCACCCAGTGTCATTGTGGCTGACCTTTCTAGGCTTGATTTAAAGYATTTTCCTGTTGTCTGTGTTCCAGCAAGGACGGAACACACCAGGATGTGGTTTTGCTACATGCTTTTCATGGCTCTGTCTTTGTCATTCCTGCTTCTTAAACCTCTTCCTGTACTTACTCTTTCTCTTTCTKCTTCTCTTATTCTTGGCTTACAACTGCCTGCTCTGTAGTGTCCAATACCTGTCATTTCTTTCTTCTCCATTTTCGCCTCACTTTGCTTTAGGGGCTCCGGCCTACACAGCTTCAAACGTGAGTTGGACTAAAAAAAATTAATCCCTACTTTTTCATTTAAGCATGGAATCAGGTATCTTCTCAATCTGCCTTCCTAGGTCAACAGAAAAAAAAGCCCAATTAGGCTTTCTACTGTGCTGGGTGTGTATTTACTCCTCCTGAAGACAGCACCCCGGTTAGCAACAACCTACAYGCTCAGCAAATGCACCACTGAGTGCTCAAACAAGAGCCCTCTTCTACCAAACTAAACATCCTGTACTCTACACTGAGGATGTAGGAAGATTAGTCTCCATTTTCTTCTTTTCTGTACACAGAATTATGCATTTCCAAGGAGAAGAAAAATGTTTGAGATTATTCTCTCATTAATACATAGGATGACTAAGGGGCTTACTTGTCACACCAATTACAGTGGTAATAGCCAGGTCTTGGAACAAAAATTGGTAATTCCCAAAGGAGTTTAGTTGCTGAAAAGAGGAAAACAAAGAAAAAAAAAAAAACACAAATCAGACATTTTCCATGGGTATGTTTATATCATCTCTAGAAAGCCACATTGTATCCATGGAGCTACTCCTCTGCTCTGAAATGCTGCTCTGCAGACAGGGAGACCACACATTTCACCACCTTGCCAATAGGCTCCTACCACAGGGCCTGCAGCGAATATTCTCATTTTGCACTTTGCTTGGACTGACTACACTTCCAGCTCACTCTGTGCAATAGAAGAGAAGAATATTTGAAGAGATTGCTTTCTCGCTGCTGGGTTACTTCTGAACACAAAGCCCTTCTCTCCATCTGGGAAGAAGCCATGCAAAAGTGGTTTAAGGCACTCCAGGGGATTTGCTCACTGTCAAGTTAATTCATGCTTTAAATGCTGAATAAATTGTAACAGCATATGCTTACACCAGACTCTTCACAGACATATGCCCTCATCCAAAACACTGTTCAGTATCTCAGCTTTCTTTTTGCCCAGCTTGGATCTTGAGCTCTCTGGCTGAAGTTAATGGGAAGAGTCTTTCCAGTTTTCAGCTGAGGGTACAGGAGGACCACAGAAGTTTTCAGCTCTGCCAAAGGTAAAACCCCATCTCCTAGTTTTGCGTGGCTTTTATGTCCTGTTTGTCCTACAAGGGGGTAGCAGCTGATCCAATTCCAGCCAAGGTGTTCCCAATACATACCCAGTAAAGCAGGAGAACACCAAGGTACTGAATTGTGCTGTACAGYGCCATGTACTTGAACATGCAGAAGGAAGTGACAAGAGCAGCACGGCCCTCCCTGTGTGAAGACATGAACAGAGGACAGCAGTCAGGGATGGGKCTGCTCCTGGTGCCAGTCCTCTCAAAAGGCTCCTGTAAAACAWGGCATGTGTCACAAGCAGAGAAGCCTCTGCCAGTGTCTTGCTGGGATGTGAAATGAATAAAATCTGACGTAAATGAAAGTAAACTCTTCACTTGCAGATATCTTGTTGCAGGGAAACGGGCTTGATGCCAGTCACCTGTGTTCTGTAGACTACAATTTACAAGAGCAACCTTTTCTGCTGACATTAAKAGTGCAGGAAACAACTCCGTATGAGGAAAAACATTCAAAGCCAAGCAGCTGCAAAGTGAGTTCAAAACTAACAAGTTTTCTCCTCCCACAGTGGACATGCAGTATGCAATGAGGGTAATGCACTCTCTGTGGCTACTCAAATGCCCCAGTTACCAAAATCAGGATCCTGGCATAACAGATGCCTAATTTTGCTTGCAGGGTATCAGAAGTAGAACCTAACATTCATGTACAGGTTTGCTGGCGGACATTTAATTCGGCTTTATGGAGCATTATGCATTCTATTATTTCTTTTGCATTTAAAATACTTTTGATGACATGAAGTTCAACTGTAAATGCCCTCCTCTTGTAGTTTTGAGATAATTAATGTATCTTAAAGGGATTTCAGATAGAAACTAGGCAAATGGCAATTTCAAGGTCACAGATATTTATTTTTCTCTTGATATGCATATTGGAACTTGGTGGGAACACCCAAGAACTACTATTTGAGAGGAGTGGGAACTGCCTTCTTTATGAAATGGGAAACAAAAACCCATGCTTACCTGATCAGCTCTGGCACACAGGCTATGCTGGGGGTTCGGGATGTGAAGGGTGAAGCCACAGATGCCTCCTGCTCCGACAGYGATATCCCTGCGTGCGCCACTTTCAAAGCCTGAAAGTCAATTCCTCCTCAGAGCTCACACAGCTTACACATCAGCCAGGCAGTGATCCCTCATTACAGGATTTGTTCTGGGAACAGCAATCCCCTTTACTCCCTGAGTGTGCTCCACCCTGAGGGTTCCTCCAGCGAGATGTTGGGTCCAGGGAAAGATTGGGAATGAGAGCACAGGGAAGTTCATTTTCCACAGAGCCCAAAGCCATCCACCACCAGCTGCAGAAGTTTGGCTCTGCCTCTTCGTTTAGCACTTATWTGCTCTCACACTTTATGCAGATAGTCTAGGTTCTCTGCTTGCTTCCCCCAGGAGAATCTTCTGGGGGTTTTTGCAAAGAAAATGAATCAGTCTTTGAGATCACAAACTGCAAAAATCTCTGCCTAGGACAGCTCTTGCATGGTAAGGACCACACTGTGGGAACTAAATTAGCACTGGTAATGGTACAGGTGCTCTGTGAATAAGCGGTGCACTCCCATCTTCAGCATGTCCTCAGTTTGGAATATTCTACTGGCATTGCATTAATTTCTCATTTTTAAAATATACTGTAAAAAAATTTCACTTACCCCACAGTCATTGGCTCCATCTCCACACATGCCCACAAAATAACTAAAAAATAAAGAGACAAGACAAGTGAGGAATCAGAGTTGGCTCCATGCAAGTCATGCAAGTTTTTGGTTAAAAGTCTTTCTGGAAAGGCAAAGCCTGTCTGACCCGACAGCAGCTGAGGTGCTCACAACTTCACCCACCAGGCTGATAATCTTAAACAGTCTAAAACTCACCTTGCTCCAGGGCAAGGTCTGGGCTTAGCTGGGTGAAGTAAGGGTGAGGGTCTTTAAAAGACTTGGGAAACAGCTGAACAACAGGCAACATGATGCCTGGGACTCAGGAATATACATATATATATATATATATATATATATATATATGTGTGTGTGTGTGTGTGTATATATATATATACAGACATATACACAGATACTGTGAGCAATCCAGACTGTCCTGCCACATCTTCTAACCCACCACACTGAGCCAGCAGTAGCACAGTGAAAAGACTCCAATCATCAGGGAAGCTGCAGTGCTGGGAGAGAGTCTTAAAGTCACTGGGGGACAAGTGCCAATCCTTGAGGCCCAGAGAAGTAAAATTGATGGATGATGTGAATAAACAAAAGCAGGACCATGGGAGTGTTTGATCTTTGACATGTTGCCAAAYCAGCATGGAGTTCAGTGCCTCTTTTTTAACAGGCTTTTGAAATTTAATTTCCAAGCTGTAGATCTGTGGAGGTTTTAGTTCCATGAAACTCTGTGCTAGACAAAAGTTAGCTCTTGCTAGACTCTTTTTAAGCCTGGAAATTCAACAAACATCTTCAAAATCATTAGGAACTTACTCCAGCTTTTGAAACTCTTCTACAAGGCTGGATTTCTGACTAGGAGACATTCTAGCAAAAACTGTTCCATTCAGCAAGAGCTATAAGGAGAAAATAAAGAAATTACTGTAAAAACACTTGAAGTAAGCAATTTCAGTAATAATCTGAATAAAAATCACCAAATATCACATTTACAAACATATAATAATATTGGAGATTCATCCAGCCCATAAGTATTTCAGGGTTATAATTGTTCCCAAAAGATGTTCTGGTACAGGTCAAATCAGCTAATTGTACCAGGACAATCCATACCTCCTGAATGGCAAGGCTACTCCAGTTAAACCATCCACATCTTACCTTTGGAAGTAAGGGCCTGAAATGCTGTGCTACAATTTGGTAAGATTTTCCACTCATGGCAAAATGGTACTGGCCTGATTCCAGTGCCAGCCTGATTCCTGGGTCAGTCTGACTCTCATCCTCCTAAAAAATAAAACAGATTGAGTGCTGTGCCAGACCCTCAAAAGCTACTCAGCATTTACACAGACACTGCTACAGAGAAAGTAAAGGACACACCATGAGGAGGGTGCTTTTGAAAACTCTGGAAGAGTTGGGTTCAAGGCCTGTTGCCTTTGCTTGGATTTGTAAAGGGATTGAGGCATATAACGCCAATAATTTCAGTGTTAACTGGGTGTTTGCTGAAAGAGTTCTATCAAAAGAATTGTTGCATTTGATAGAGTTCATGCAACAGTGCCAATCTGGTGATCTGCACTGGAAAGGAGAGGGACTGGAGASATCTGATGGGCATCACATCTCTGAGCAAGTCTTTCTGCAGTGAAACACATGGCAGAAGCCTTTCAGGCTGAGGAGCCATTTCACAGCCCCTGCAGACATTCCCAACCATCTGCCTGACTCTGCACTTCCCAGAGAAGGGTCAGCACCTTCAAACTCTTCAGGAGAAAGCAACTGGTTTTCATCCCAGCTTCTCTGTGGAGATGCTTGATGAAATAAATTTCTTAGCCTATCTTGCCTAYGTGCAATTTCTCAACAGTGGATCTGTGTTTTAATTCTGCAGGAAGAGCTAACACTCTACGTGCTTGAACAGGGCAGGTTCATTCAATGCAGCTCCACAGATTTTAAGACCACATCTATACCACCAAACTTATCTTGCTGGGAAAGGAAGCATTTAAACTGGCATCAGCTAAGCATGAAGGTTGGAGACAAATCTTTCTGGGACTTCTGCAAAGCTGTTCTCTATCCCAGCTAAGCAGTTAGCAAAATGTGTTCACAGGATATTATACTATATTAGGAAGTAAGCTCTAGGGGAGCAAATTTTTATAAAGATCTACTCTTTATAAACACTCTTCTAGCACATAWTCTGATGGKGAATGGCAGGTCTCTGTTACACWAACATAAYYTCATTCCTTATTTRAAGCATTYCATCTTAGTTTGTTTTYCTGCTGCACAAAACCTTCTTCTGATATGCTCACCAGGTTTCTGTTATCTTCAGTCTTGTTTTCTTCTAGGGATTGCCAGGTTATAGATGCTGAGAAAGATCCAGGCACTTTGYTTGCTTCCACAAGAATCACACTGTGTGTTGGAGCAATCATGCCAGCATTTTTGGCAACTGTTATGGCTGTCTGAATGTTGTCCCCTA
>NW_026624053.1:39181-67157 GCF_030028575.1 Malurus melanocephalus
ACAAAAGGTTTGGAGATTTGTCCTGAGCACGCATGATCCATCTCTTCTCATTTCTGGAGGCCCTATATAAAAGGGATCTTGCATGACATGCTTTAATCAGAATCAGACACAGCCTGGTGATAGCATGGTTCACCTCATGTCACTATTAAAACACCAATGTTTTTTGGATTAAATATCTGTGCCTTCCCACCAGTGGTGGAGACAACAGCAGACTGTTCCTTTAAACCCTGTCTGGGCTGTGACACACAAATAATCCACATTTTTTGGATACCTGTGACCATAACACTCCTGATGCAGGCAGCACTGAGCTCTTCCAGGACAGGCTTTGTCTCTCTCTTTAATCGATTCTCCATTATCAGCAGACCSAGGAATGTCAGATCAGATTCTACCTCCTCCCTAGCAATCAAAAAGAGACAGATTCAATTATTTATTTYGCCTTTATCACCACTGGATTTGGTKATAGCCAGTTATAAYTATCAACCAYMCTACCTAACTCAAAAGATTTAAAATAATTTGCCTATTTTCTGCAGTCTCAGGATATCTGTCTTTTGTGRTGCTGTTTCAATACCAGCAGTGCTGACTCAGTACCAGCATCCTGAATCTCCTGCAGGACTCCCAAACTGTGGTGGTCTGATTTTGAAAGTTCCTGCACACTAGATTTTTTCATTTGAGGACTGTACCACAAAGAAACACACCTTAGTTAATATATCTACTCCTCTTGACAGCTGGACCTGAGCACACAGCATGTGGCAACTCCAATTCTGTTTTCCCCTACATTTTCCTTTTCACTTGTGCTATTGCTTTTTTACAGTCGAACTCAAGCAGTTGAGAATTTGGTAAACACCCCATCCCTGAGTCATGAACTAGAGGTCTCTCAGGGACACAGGTTGACTCTGAAGAATCTGAAAAGAAGAAAAGCTTTCAAGCACTTATTTTAGCCACCAGGGAGAAGGYGATGCCAAACACTCTCATKGCACAGCTGAGTCAGGTGGTGCCTSAATAGTCACTGCTTTCAGTGCAGATCTTGTGTTTGATCAGCAGCTTTCTCCTTTCTCCTGGCAGCATAAACATCACACATGCTGTAAATGCACACACAACTGCAAAATCTGGGCCATTTCACACACATTTGCTCGCTGGGTTGGATAGGTCTGTTATGACACCTGTCACAAGAGTTAAGCAACCACTTTGCCTCAGTGTCATTGGCCCTTTCAGCAAAGCAAAAAGCCCTGTGAAAAAGCAAGTGATTTTCACTGGATTAGGATCTGCAGCTGGTAAAGAGAGAGGACAGCAGATTCTCAGTAACTGCAGATATTTCAGAAGTGGTGTTTCTTCACGTCACAGGCAAAAGCAAAACGGATTTGGGGAAAACTACATGGATTCATGTACAAGTATTGTTTTGTGAGATTCATGAAAAAAAATAATACCATCAGCATAATAGAAGAATTTGCTGATTTCTTTAGAAACTAAAGAGAGCCAAATCTAGAATGTTAAAGGACTGGACCAGGAAAACAGCAGAAGACAGCTTGCTGACTTTGGGCTAGAGAACAATAATGCTGCCTTTGCTTAACCAAAAAGYGTGGATAATAAAAAAGAAAAATTCAACTGAGAACTTGGGTAAATCTTCAAGGAGACTGGTGGAAGTGATGGAATGAGGAGGGTGTCTTCAGTGCGTAATAGTTATGCTTCCTATGTGAATCCAAAGTTAAGAAATGTGCAAGGATTCTGGGATTTTGCTATAAGATGCCCTTTACCTATTGTCAGACCTATAGCCAGATTTAAATCAAATTCCCTCCAGCCTGAATCTAACAAACATCTGTACTACAACCCTGCTCTTGGCAGTGCCTTACCTTGTCAGAGCTGCAGGAGGCTTCCCTGCCTGGAGACATTTACAGGCCAGTCCAATGACCCTAAAGCCCTGGGCTGTGTAGAGCAGGAGCTTGCTTTCAAAGTTCAGTGGGACTGTGCAAAAGAGAAAAAAAGAGAAAAAATAAAAAGACAGTTCATCGCAGCATTTAACTGCTTTTTAAYAGAAGCAAGCCTTGGAGCAAGGAGGATTTGTGTCCCAGAGGGCCTGTAGACCTAGAGTCTACTGATAGGCCAAGCACATCAAAGAAAGGAGCTGAACTTAATTTTCTCCAGTAAGAAAATCATTGCCCCCCCCCTTATCACTTTGAATTTAGTTCCCAAACTATTCTGCAAAGACTTCCTTCTTCAGGGGTGTCATGAAAGATCTGTGCTTCTCAAGATGCCCTCCCAAAATTTGGAGGAAAAAAAGAAATTTTTGAGGGGTGAGCAGACCTATAAATAACTTTTCCAAATATCTACTCTGATAGAGACTATACACTTGTACAGGAATTGGTAGTTGTTTTTATTGCTTAGGAATCCTTCTTTGTTCAGAAGAGCTGTGTGAGAGCTTAGCCTTGGAGTACAACAGAGACACTTTTCAGGCTGAAATCTTAGACACGGAAATCTGATTTGGACCTTCCATTTTATTGCCCCACCAAAAGTCACTTATGTGTTTCTAGAAAGCATTYATAAATGATAGTTACCTGTTTCTGCTCTACACAGCATGGCTACTATTTCTGGAGCCCCTTTTGTGAAGACCTGTGGATCCCCACCAATTTCCTGAGCAATKACAGACATTCTTTGCAAGGYTGAGGAAAATGGAAACTGATGTAAAATGGTAATTCCTTCCACTRGGGCCTAGGAGAAAAGCAAGTGGATTACACACTGCAGCAAGGACTTTAACTTCAGACTGAAGGATTTTAGGTCTGTCCTTTGGGCCATGGTAAGAGGCTAACCGTGTGTAATGGGCTAATTTGTCACACTTGGACAGGAATGATCAGTATATTAAGATGATACTAAATTTGTACAGAAATTTTAAGCAGGAAGAAAAGTTCACTGGCAGTTTTAGCATACTGTTAAATGTAATTTACTGAAAGGAATTCACTAGTCCCATTCCTTTAGAAAGACTGTGTTAGGTCTTACACTGGTTTTGTAAAGGAAAAATGCTTATTTGAAAGTGCCCCACCAGTGTACATCACCAGTAAGGGTCTGACATCAGCCACCAGACTCCACTGATTTCCCCTCTCAGCTGAATTCAGATTGAGTCTCAAGCCACCAGAACAGGCAAATCCCTGAGCTGGGCAGTCTCTAATCCAGCATCCCCCTGGTTTTGGTGTGAGCAGCAAACTCCCCCACGCATCTGTGATCAGAGAGAGCAGGGCAATCTCTCTGCAGACAGCAMAGGAAAGACAGAGTGGGGAGGAGTTCTCTTGGACAAAGATCCCCAGGCATTCCTATACTGAAAGGTAACCCTTACACTGACAGCCTAACTTGTGGATGTGAATCTCACAAATAGCTTACAGTGGTGGCTTTAGGTCCAGGTCTCACAACTGTGGCATGTGTGGATCCTTGACCTTCAGTCTGGTGTCCACTGGAATCATCTATTGCCTGTGTGTTGAAAGACAAAAACATTTCAGACTGCAACACCAGTATAGCTGAAAGGAACCGGAAGGATGCACTTAGAGCTTTCCTTCCCTCTAAACAAAGTATCTTATTCATTCCTGTGAGGGGTCTGTCTTATGTCAAACTAAAATCTTCCAATAATGGAGAATCCACTGCCTCTCTTGGMAATCAAATAGAAAGCCTCACCAGGTTCACTAAGACACCACGRTACCCTTGCAAAACAAATAGATTATGTTCTCTCACTGACAATAAATCCTTCATTCATTACAACAAAATAAACAAAAATCTTTAGACATAACATAGACTCAATGAGAAAATAATACACAATAATTTGTATTAATGTAAAAAGCTCTGCTCTTAAAGTGTTCCACAAATCACCTGGATACTTTTATCATCACACCATGATTGTGAAGAACAAAATTTTTTTTTGTGTCTAAGTACACTAAGTTATTCCTGTTTCACAGGAATTATTTAACAGAATCCCTGTTTCATTTGTAACTTTGATGGGTGCCTGCCTAAAGCTGAGATGGCAAGGTGATGTCCCTGCTGTTTGCATAACAACAAAGCACAGCTTTACCCAGTTAGTGGCCTCGAACATTTTCACATCCAGTGGGTCTCCTTGGATCTTGCCCTCCCAAACAATTAATGAATGACAAACTGCCATTGCTTTGAACACTGGGCCCCAAGGCAGGCTGTGGTCTGCAGAGAAACTGTGAACATCCTGAAAGCTAAAGTAAACAAGAACATGAGAGTTACTATCAGAGAACACCAAACAACATAAGACTAAAAAAATCCTAAGAAAAAAAATCCTAAATTTGGGGCACTGAAAGTCCCATCCTGAGGTCAGACCACTTGCATATTCTGGAGACTTGTCCTCCCCCATGAACTACTTTTCAGGCATCTGTTAAGGCTGGGATGCATATGCTCAGAACAGGTGTGCTATGCCTAGTTCAGGAGTCCATTGGGATGGAGAGAGGAAAAGATTATTCTAAAACATTTTCCTTAAGGGTCTTGCAAGGACTCTAGAATTCTGAAGCTGATACRAGTTTGAGCAACTCTGTGCATGCACATTTCTGGAAATGAAAAYAGGCAAAATCAAGGCCACTGAAAGAAGAGAGTGTCAATCTTGTGAGTAGCAGTGACTTCCTATCATAAAGAGTTGGGGTTACACTGCAGCTTTGAGAGCTAACCCAGCCTGTCTACTGCAKACTGTCTGCTTGGTTATGCTGTGCCAAATGCTGGCAACAGTGGCTGCCTCTTTTCATGTGGAACAGGATCCCTGGGATAAGGCAAACAACTCATTTTCCAGAGGCTACAGAAATAAAATAAAAAATTTAAACACGGGGTACTCCAAACTTAACTTATTTAACATGACCCGTCTTTCAGATTTGTTCACATATCTAGTAGGAGAATCCAGTCACTATCCCACCAAATTTAGATGCCATCGGCGTGTCAAGGAGCCTTACCAGTTTCTTTCACAGGGCAGCAAGCCCCAAAGATCCAGGCCATCTTCTGTTAAGGTGCCAGTCTAAGTTAAAATGTACATTTAAATTAACTTCCCACATGAGAGCTCCAAGAGGAATAAAAAGCGAGACTTATTTTAAGAAGTTACTGTCCAGAAAATGCCAGCACAGCGCAGAGCAAATGGGCTACCAGACAATTCCTAGGTACCAAGAAAAACAAGAATTTGCCACTGCTTCTGTTCAGACAAGAACTTAATTACACAGCCTTGGTCAGTGCTCAGTCAAACCCCAGTGTCCCACCCCCAGCTCATCTCCAATCACCAACAAGGGCACAACCACCACACAGCCATTACTTTRTCAAAGCAGACAAGGTTCAGCTGTCCACACATGTTGATCCTCTGTGGGCTGATGCAAAAGATGCCCTTTTTCTTCAGCCTCTGCTGGGTGTAAATGATTCCTGTTGTCAAGGCAGCTGGCAGAGCTGGCGGGACAGCAATTGTGATAACATCCAAAGCCTTTTTCACCACTTCTCCTGTYTCCTCCTGGCATAATAACAAAGAGAGTTATCAGGAAGGGAGGGACAAGGAGTGCTCCTTGCACTGAGTGTAGCCCTCTTCATCCCTCCTCCCCTCTACTGAAGGTGCTCCAGGCTATGCTGTTTTCTGCCCACAGTCCATCATGTATTCATCTCCATAAGAAATTAATTAGCTTGATTTAACCAGAGGCTTTAAAGCCTCATCACTGCTAAACAGCACCCTCCAGGCCTTCATTCATCCTCCATGCAAACAAACCTGCCAGGTAGAGATCACAGCCTCCTCCAAAACACATGTGTTCCAACATGCCACCTAGATTATTGCACCCTCAGTCAAACCCATTTTCCCATGAGACAACACGTGGGAATCTGCYATTTACATGGGCATTCATCCAAATGCCTACAGGCACAGGTCTGGACTCCATGTTAAGGTGACAGGTGAGACATATGGGATGGTGCTGAAAAGGAGGGTAAAATGTATGAGCTAATAATTTCTTCTGACCCTATGTTCTAGGCATTGTGAAAGAAAATTGCTTTTACCTGCAGGAAGAGAGATTAAAGTAACAGTTACATTTCTAAAAGCAATCTATAATTTGGGAGTTTGGAAGTCAGTGTAAAATCAACTGCCAGGATGCTGAGTGTGGGCACCATTATGCTGGACAGCTGATATCAATGCTAAAGAACTGAATGTGTTTCAAATTGGGGTCCCAGAAGTGAGACACTGCAAAGTAAAGCAAATCTGTAGTTCAGAAAGATTTGCAAACCATCATAAAGATCAATTATTGCTTGGGAGTTTGACCATAAATCATGTTGCATTTGATGGGCTGAATTTCCATCATGTTCTGGTTCTGCTTTCATTGAT
Source organism: Malurus melanocephalus (assembly GCF_030028575.1). Lineage (NCBI taxonomy): Eukaryota > Metazoa > Chordata > Aves > Passeriformes > Maluridae > Malurus > Malurus melanocephalus. The sequence continues at coordinate 45,507 of NW_026624053.1, forward strand.
ATTGTCTCAGACCACAGAACACCCCAGTTTGATAATATGTTGTATCTCTTTTATATTAGAATTGAGTACTTACCACCCACCTTTAGATAAACACTCCAGAAAACATTTAGTGCAGCCTGTAATTCACTCTTACAAGATTGACAAGACAGTTTCAGCAGCTGAGATARCATCAGCATGTATTTTACATATTACAATGGGGAAGTTATACTAAAAGAAAAAAAAAGGGAAAACTGCAAAGCAGACACCAGAATATGTTCTTAAACACACGTTCTTTGATATCCTAAGGGGAAACAATCTTCTGAGCCAACTGATKGTAGATTATTCCCCATGAGAAAAAYTATTCAAAAGCTGAATTACAGAATCAACCTTGCAACTCAGGATTTGGACTTTATATTGGCAGATAATCATCATGCATGAAATGATTTCTTGAAAGCTTATGAAGAAGCTGTAAATCAATTAGGCTTTAAAACTTGCAGAACTACTGTTTACAGTGCATAACTGTTCTCACATTGACCTCTATGAGAATGAGTGAACTGTACTAAAGTAAAAGGGACAGTGACAAAGACTATGTTTTTATATATAAATGTTTATGAAGTCACTCCAGTTTCAAATCACTTGGATGTGACCATTTCTCCCGCATTTTGTAACTCACCCCATTAAGTGCAAATACACACACWGTGTARATCATTCCAATGGCTGCAAATGCTATGAGGCACATCAGGAACCGGAGGGCATCTCTGTACAGCTTGAAGTTCATGGGTTTAGGGTAGAGAATGGACCTCACCAGATCCCCCTTGGCTGTATTGAAACCTGGAAAGACAAGATAAAACCATTCCAATGGAAAAACATTTCAAAAAATTCCCTGCAAGGAATGGGGGCCTTCAAAATTATTTATAATCTCTGCAATTTATGAAAGAAAGCCCAGGTGTTTAATTTTGGTGCATGTGACCTTATCTGCAGAATAGAGATAAGAGTTCTTTTTGTCTTAGGGGGAAGGATTTTTTTCAATGTTTTGAAAGCCAAAAAAAGTTAATCATAATCATATATTGGCAGTTTTTGTAGAAGTTATGCCAAACAAACAGAAACAACGTGTAATAACATAGCCCAGCCCAGGATAGCAATTCTCCTGACTGTTGTGAATATTGATTAGTGCCTTTAACTGAATGTGATTGGATACATCATCAGACTGTTCCAGTGAGAAAAATCATGGAATGAAAAGCGAAATGAAGTGTTGACTGACCAGTCCGCAGCACCACAGCTTTCACTACTCCTCTGTCATCTGCCTTGGTCTGGATGACCTCTGTTCCACAGAAGAGAACATGTTTCTTGTAGTCCTCTGCACAGTACACTCTCCAGGGCTTGAGGTTATCAGCTTGGGGTAAGTGGGTCTTTGTYACTGGAATACTTTCCCCTAGGGAAGATTAGCTCAGATGAGGGAAACTGMAGTACACTTAATAACAGCCTACTGACTTTCAGATTAGTACCTAGACATCTAGATGGTAAGGTAAAGGTATTCACTAGAGAAAACAGTCTACAGAAATTTTACTTTTCTATTTTGACATCTTCATAGTGAATAGAGCTTAAACCTTAGCAAACAGACTGCCAGAGAAGAGTTTTCCTTTGCATCAGTACAGCAGTTTTGTGTACATCTGAGAACTGAAAGCAGGCCAAGGACTCTAAACCCTGGCTATAGATAGAGAGACTTGAAAAGAGACCTGAATTGGTGTTGCATGACTGCCCTTGGTGGCCACAATTTTGTTTACCAAATTTGAACCTCATGTGCAGGTCACTACACTATTCCTTCAAACAGATGGGAGTGGGACATTGCCTATCTTCCCTCCCTAGTAAAAAGGAGGGTTTTTAGCTCATTGCTTAACAGGCAACAAATTCTCTGTTTATCTCAAAGCAGATATTAAGGTGAAGAAGAAATATTTTGTAATTGCTGAAGTTTTCTAAATGAAAGGTGTTTCTGGAATGTCTCATTTATATGAAACTTCAGAACTGTCAGTTTCCATTTGATTCTGGGTCAAGACCAAATTTAAAGACAAGTAATAGAACTATGACCTCCCCCTGCACGAGAAATCCTGCTTTCCAGTGACCTCTCCCACCTGCTGTGTCCTCCACAGCTATCACAGGAACGTGGGGCTAAGTGGCTGGAGGGCTTGACAGACACTCCCACAGGCTGGAGCTGTTGCAGCAGTGAGACATTCAGCGAGTGACAGAAACCCCTGCAGCCACAGTGGCCTGTGGGCTCTGTGTGGGAACAACTTCTCTTCATAACCATTGTTCCTCCTCCTGTCCTGCTCACTCCATTGTCCACGCTCTCCCTTCTAATCAGAYCACCTCTTTCTAAATGCTGCACCCCAGGAAGGTAGAAAAGTAATTTTTGTCCATTGAGACAATAAACAACAATTTTGTCTCTATTATCTCAAACACTCAGATGAATCCCCTTCTAGGCCAGCTGTGGACTGTCTCACAGAAAGAGATGTATAAGATAMCAGCATCTATTCTGTGTCACTGGCTGAGGCCATGGGACTATGATGGAGTCAGATGGCAAACCTGGGAGGGATGAGCTGTACCTGTCAGCATGCTTTCATTTACAGTGCACTGCCCRCTGACCAGGATGGCATCACAAGGCAAAAGGGTTTTGCCCTCTTTCAAAACCAGCATATCTCCAGGAACGAGATGGTGCGATTCCAGCTCTTGGAAACCTGTAAGTGACATGTAATGCAAACTTTGTGCTTCATATATTTCTCTATATCAAGGGGAAAAAAATTCAAGGAACTACTTGCTGAATAGATCGTTAATTCTTTATAATGGTTGATAAATAAAGGACCAAAGTAGGACCTAAATATACAACCTCCAATATTTAGAAAAGCCTAGGCATCAGTTCCAACCATAGAATTTCTTCTTAGCTCCCCAGGAGCCCCACCAATGGTTACTGTTCCAATGCACTGACCTAACTGAAGAATCTTGGATCTACATTTCTTTTGTTGGCTTTATCTCTTTGTGCTGTGCTCTAAMTATCTCAACAATGAACAGACTTTGCATGGAGCTTTTAGGTGGCCTCACAGCCATTTAATAGCTATGTTGTTGCTTATGTCATCATTGCTTTAAGAAAAATTAGTTTTCCTGACAATTTTCTGCTAAGGCTGCAGTCAATGGTTAATATGTCTGATGTGCCACAACATATTTCTAAGTCAAATTAACTCTATGTGCAGAAGTGAGTTAACTGAGCTGAGAAACAGAAGAGGAAAACTGCTTTAGAATAAATTTGATTCTACACATGCTTGGGTTTTATATAAATTACTACAGAAATAAAACATATTGAAAAGAGAACCATAGAGGAGTCACCTTCCTTATTTCTGCAGACAGTGACCATGATGTTGTTATGAGACTCAACCAGTCTGTGCAGTTTAATGGATTGCTGTAAATTAAAGAAGAACACACAAAAGTATTACATCTTACTTACATGATGCAATTTTTCCACTAACAATTATTTCCTTTTGTTATTTGTGGTTACGAGAGCCTTCAGAAGCTGGGGTCTGGCTCTACCAGGAACTATACAACCACAGGGAGCAAGAAACTCCTCACCCTAATTATGGAGAAGTTGTAACAAAATGTGACAAAGTGAGCCCTGGAATGGGGAAGGGAGGATGTGGGTAAGGTACCACACAGAGATTATGATGACTAGGAGACCAGGCCAGCACACCTGCCACTACACAATGTCACAAGACTAAACCTCTGAGTAAGTCTGACAGTGCAAATGTTGTAACATCCTGGCCATTCCCAGATATTAGAAGCAAATCCTCCTTGTGGGAAAAGGTGAGGTGTCTCACCTGTCTCAGATCATATACAGTCAAAAATATTGAGAGGAGGGACATGATTATGATGGCACTGGCATACTCCATGTAATCTTCAGAAAACCACAGACACACACTGAACAGCTGGAACACGTAAAATGGATTTAGGACCTGTTGGGAGAGACAGCAATGGTAAAGAGCTGGCCACATTTAAATGACCACAACATACCTAGACAGTCCAACCTGTTAGGAAAGGGCTGCAATAAGAGACATCAAGTGTTGTGACTTCAGTCTAATCAGATTGGACCATCTCCATMTGACAGAAGGGCCAAATAACCTGGACCAATAGGATATTGTTGGGGATGTGAATGACTCAGCCCAATCCTTTCTTTGTTTGCTTCTTGCAAGAAATGTAACAAAGGTGAGAGAAGAGCAGGTTGTGCCATGAGCATGGAGCTCACACACCATAGGCACATCTCCACAAACATCCTGTTCAGGCCACATATAGRCTGTTCCTGTCTGAAAGGGATATTGGTGCTTTGTGTAATGCTGTGCCCAGAACCATGAGCTCACTGAACCTCTCTGCAGCTGTAGGCATGCACCAGGTACTGCTGCTCACTTTGTCTCTGCTGCTCAAGAGACAGCCCTTGTCTGGAAGGTTTGATTTCCAGTGCAGCTTGGAAACATTCACTGGCCCTCAGAAGGCAAAAGGAATGAGCTCYCAGGACACAGACAGCCACACGGGCATGGGGATGGAGGGTAGGGAACAATGAAGAATAAATGAATTCATGATGATTTCATGGAACAGCTTTAAACAGGATTTGAAACAGAAGTGTGTTTGTAGAGTGAGTAGTGAGAAGTTAAATCATATCTAGAATCAATTCTATGCACACTCAGCCTCCCCAAGAAGCTTAGAATAAAAGCAATAGGAATACTTAACCTCTTTGATGAGTAATTTCCAAATAGGGATCACCGGAACATCAATAGTGTTTGGCCCACATATAACTCTCCTGTATGGGGTAAAGACACATCACTTACAGACAAAATGGTGGCAATGTCATTCGTTCAAGAAACTGAAGATTTCAGTAGTCCTGAGAGTTTCTATTGATCCCAGCGTAAAGGCTGGGAAGATCTCTCTTCAAGAAAAAGAAATTAAATGTCCCTACAATGCTTATGTCAGAAAAGATGACTGTACCAGTGACATTTAATTAMATGGACAAGAGGTGTAAAACAACCTTATAGGCAAATGTTTTCATCATGCAAAAGTTACTTTGAAACACCATAAAGAAAGGAATTCTGCATTTAAAACTAAATGAYCCAAAACCAAATAATTTTGCAAAAAGTTAAGGGTGATTGGAATGTAAGATGTGACATGAGCTAAGGTTAGGAGCTGGATTTTCATTATTCAATCAACTGAAGATCATTTCTCTATTTAGCAGTTTCAGGAATAGATATTCTGTAACTTGCTTAATGATACAGTAGTTTATGAGAATACATTCAATGACCAGAACCAGTCGATTTGGAGCCCCAGTGAAGAAGCAAACACACAAATTATCTGCACTCTTTCACAGAGGCTTTCTCTTACTCCATATAAGAGCTGCTTATAGTTAGTTACAGGACATAATTATTTCCTGATAACAATAACAGTGATGAACACTGAGACATTTAAAAAACTTTGACAAGGAATACACAACATTCTCTAGCCCTTTTCATTTAACATTTCCACGCATGGCCATTTAATCTAAAATTACGTGCATATTAACAAATACACAAGAAATTCCAGGGAAGTGCACCAACAGCAGTGAATTTACATCTCTTTGAAATCCATAGGTTGAGTAGTCATGTTTTAAAATGTGTACCTGACATTCTGTTCGTTGCAGGTGAGACCAGAACCAAATTTGTCATGTATAGCTGAGCAAGTGTGGTGGTCTTCTAGGATTCTAAAATAGAAAGGGAGTCTTTTCCTTAGGACATTTTTCACAAAGAATCTTCACTTCCTCAGAGACTTGTTCAACCAGAGCAGTGAACTCACCCAACTTTCTGGAACTCTTGTGCATAGATATTCCAGACATAGCGGATTTTTTGCACTTGGATAGTTTTCACCTGCAAAACAAAACAGGGACAAAAACACAGGCAACATAGTAAACAAAAATATTCCCAGGTCTGCTCACAGAGCTCAGCTAGGCATCCTCACTGAGGTCAAGTACAGATAAAGCAAATTATATAGGAGGAGGGCAAGGAGGGAGAAAAGACAGGATTRCAAACTCTAATTCCCTAGTTGAATTCTGGATTGGGGTCCCCACCTCAATGCAGGTTCCAGTAAGCTTTACAGATCTTTAGGTCAAGCAAGTACAAAGCAGTGTTCTTTGTGAAGAAAGGMATAATCTTCACTCTGATTTCACAGAATGAAGGTAAAGGATCACTGATGCCATAGTGGGTACACAGGCAGCTGGAAAAGCCTATCTTCAGCCAACAGCTCCCTTGTTTCTCTCTTGCTTTGGGAAAAGCAGGGGTCTTTGGGACATTTCTTGGCRTGATGCTGAGTCCATCAAGATGTGCCAACGGACAAGAAAGGCCATCCCAGGATACTGAGTCACTGCTGATGCTAAGCTCTTGCAGAGAAGTTCTCCATTAGGAGCACACGCTGTCATTTATAACTGGCAAGAGGAGTCTGTCCTGTCCTGTGCAACAATAATGAAACCTATTAGAGATAATGGCACTTCCTATCAGCTGGCAGAAGGCAGGGTGAGACACTGGTACACATGAGTGATGAAGGGATCAGCTCCAGGGAACTCTCCCTACCCAGCGCAATAAGCATTATTATAGATCAATGAAATCTAGACTCAACTCATCCACTGACTCAAAACCAAGTAACCATAGTCATTAATTTAACAAGACTGCTGCAATCAGGATTTCATGCAATAGGAGCTGCAATATCTGTAATGCTAAAAACTGGAGTGGGAAGTGAGGGATTCAGCTCCCTGTTGGAAGAGGTCCTTGGACAGCTCTTGGGCATACAAAACTGTGTACTTGGGTGGYTTAAATGGCAAAAATGCTTTATAATTGACTTTTAAGTAGGGGCTTTTGATCTGCTGTGGAAGGATTAAATGTTTTCTCTTTGCTGTTTTGAAATCTGGTCTTTTCTATCTAGATGTTTTTATTGATATGAAAGCGGTATTTAAAGGGTCGACAATTTGAGGCTATATTTGTCTTTTTTATGTTACTAATTTGACCCTCTGAAGAATCTCACAGACCAGTCTCCACTTTCTTCATACTGTGTCAGGTGATTAAACTAATTGGTACTCAATTGTCCTATGTACATTAATATATGTACACAGCAGTAACAGCAACAGCTTTTCTCAGCAAAAGTTAGGTTTATAGCAAAAGTATTTGCTAAAAATTGTTGAAGATATAAAAAGAAATGTTAGTAAGTTAGAAATGTATTTCCTGAAAGGGAAAATAGCTCTTTTATGGGTTCCTCAGTGCAGTGTTCTAGTATCTATAATCAAGAGCCAGATATTAGCACATGATCATTTWGCATTCCTATTACTCACACAAACTTAACATGTAACACTAAGCAAGGCACATAATGAACTGTCTGGTACTTGTTCTAGACATGGGAGTAACTACATTAACTCAACTTATGAGGGACATTGAGATCTCCTTGGATCAACCAATTGTCCACCCTCTCCCCAGTCTATCACTGGGATCTCAAATCTRTGGAACTGGCAGAGACTGGCAGGATATATTTTTGCAAGAACAAGTAACAGTGACTCCTGTTAACCTGACACCAGCAAATGTASTTTGAAGCACAAAAGCAAGGAAAGGCAAGGAAGAAAAACGTGTTGAYGAAACATTTCTGGAAATACTGATGCAACTCAGGCATTTTTCTATTCCCCATCAGCTGCATTCATCCCTGTTTTCATGTTACTGTGACAGCTGTGTTCAGTTCTGCAGCCTCCTTTCAGACACATAATCACCCCTAAATTCCCTGATTCCTACGCCAGGTATGATTTTTATTTGGAACACTGATTCTTCACTGCCAACCCGTCTCCTGAAGCTCTCTTACTTACAACATAACATTTCTCTCAGAAACAGCAAGAATTCTCTTTTCATAACCCCCCTCAGAATAATAGGATTGTTACACAGGCAAGTACAGTTGAGTACTGTTCTCTTCTTTATCCACAGCTCACTTCGCTCCCTAAGCTGCAAGATTCTTAGGACATGTATCACAGCTCACTTTCACTCCATGAAATGGCTGAGATTTGCCATCATCTCCCAGATGCTGCAGGGAATACTTTACTTACTTGCAAATTTGGCTTCATTATGGCTTTGCTGAAGATTGAGTCTTCCTCAGYTGGGTAATCTGATCTACTTTTGATAAATGCAGACACGGAGATCCACGTCACGGTCTTACGAGAGTAAATCCGAAAATCATCCTAAATTATTATAGAAGAGAAGTGTCACAATTTGCCCCAAAACCAGACCAAACTCACTTTCACCCAGGAGTGAATGATTACAGCAGCCTTTCAAGACTACTGCTCTAGCTTTTTCTAAGGATTAACCAACAGAAGCCTTCCAACACTTGTGACTGATAGAAAAATCATTAGAATAAGAACAGAAGCRCCTGTCAAAATGTGAGTGCTGCAACTACTTCAGTGACCACAGGACTGGTGTTTGGCTGATAAGGATGGAATGTGAACACCAGGTCAAGATCTAGGACAGGTAAACAGCACAGGACAATCTGAGATGCAGAGACCGTGCTGTAAAGGGAAGATCAAAAGGAACACAGCGCTGTGCTGCAAAATGGATTTTTAGTGCCAGCACCTTTTCACAGCCACTCCTGAGTTAACACTTCATTGGAAGAAGTGCATCGGCACCGTGCCTTCCTTAGGACTCTTTAGACAAGCTTTTACCACAGAGTTCATGACCTTCCTATTTTTTATAAATAAATTGAACATTAGAACTGCCTGCTAACGAGTGTTGGTAGTTCAGTCCCAGGGATTAGAGCAACTGCTGCAGAAAGTGTGCTAAGTTTCAGTCCCAAACACTGAACTACATGCATTAAAGSCAACTGAGACTGACTGACATTCTGTGTGTGAGCAGTTTTGCAATTATGAAACTTCAATTGGAAAAGAGAGCAGTAAAAAAGATTTCTGTACCAAATATGAGTCCTTTAATTTAGAYGTTCAAAAAAGAACTTTAATAATGTTTATGTATCCTATTTATTTGCCCACTTCTTTCTTAAACTGGTCTTTTGAGTGGAATAACTTTTATTTTCTGATATTTATCTTTAATTTAGATTTCAGAATGGGTAGGCATTGGGATGCAAATTGAGATGGGAAACAGTGAATAACACAGGTGCTCATTATTCGAACTAAAGTGAATCAAAATTCAATAACAAAAGTGAGTTAATAGGCTCTTATATTGCAATTGCAGAGATAATGATGACTTAAGAATGAARGTTTTATGTGAAGTGAAAGATAATTCCAAGGATCAAGCTGATGAGATTACTTGTATCCTCATTAGCAGTAGCCATCATATCTGAGAWCTGATATAATCAGAATGTAGCAAAACAAAACAAAACTGTCATTTTAACACAAAGAATCATGAAGAAAACTGAAATTCTCAAACACCCAGAGCATGCTTTGAGAAAGCTTCTTGATAACAAGAACGTACAGTATGATTCAATTCCTGTTTAATTACACAAAGGATCATTTAAAAACTCATTTATCTGAAAAGTGTTTGGCATGGTACATGTTTTTAAAATTACACACAAGAATAGGTAATTAAAAAGGCAAACTGAATTGAAGATTAAAAGAGGATATTAACCCTAATATGATATTTTTTAAAAAGAAAGAACATACCCCCAGACTATTAAGATGAAGATTGTTCCATTATAAAATATTCAAAGGCAGATCTGTGATTTTCAAAACCTGGGATTTAAACTTCATTCTGCTCTGCTCATTTAAAAAGGCAGCTCAAACACAAAGGCAGCAAGTGATCCATTTTGCAATTGCAAACATTGAAAATGCCATTGTTCAGGAATCTTTGGAGCAGAACAAATCAAATTTCTGGAAGTAAACCAACCCTGCCAGCTCCTGGAGTATTCAGGCTCAGCTGGGATTCAGAACCAAGTCTCAGATTGCTTCTTTTGGTGTTGCAGTAGCTTCCATGAAATAAAACCAGAGTTTGCATATGTTGCAGTGCTTCAGTACAGTCCTCAACAGATAGAGACCTGTATTAGGAAACTACTATCAAAACATTACAGCTCTGAAAGCATCAGCTGCAGGAYTGCAAGGTTATTGGTCATGGGGTAGTGCTGATGGGAAATGGAAACACTGAGCCAAGAAAACAAGCAGTGTAAGCTTGCCCTCTTCCGTGTACTGATCCCTCATAACGCACAGTTGGACACTGCTGGGGACAGTGCTAGACAAATCTTTAATCTGGCCCATTAAAGTAATTCTGGCAGAGAGGGACATCTTCTGGGGAACAGCTAGGTAAGGGAGAAAGGATCTGCTGTATACTGCCAAACAAACAGGGGCTTTAGAATCTGGAGCACAAGGCTACAATGTAGAAAGCACAGGSATGGTGGAAGGGAGGAGGAAGGACTGAGAACAAAAGACACAGTCTTGAAACCATAGATATTATGGGTTTTATCACCCCAGTGTCTTTCATCTTGTCTGATCAGCTGTTACCCTCCATTCCCATCACCATCATACACATAATTTGTAGAACACTTGGAAGTTCTTCAGATCAACAATGGTACACATTATTGCAAGAAATCAGAGTGTAAGAGATTTCAGCTAACAGGATATCTAACAGTTAACTCCCCTTCAGACAGCTACATACTGGGCACTAATTTAAAGATTCAAGTAGGCACCTACTGTTGTTCTAAGCAGAACAATATCCGCTTCTTCCAAGCTGCATCGGATGCAGTTTACCCACACATCCCACTCTGGCTTCCAGTAAAACAGCAGCCTCAGAGCCCCACAGGACAGGATGTATCCAGCAATGCACAAGGCCTTTCGGCAGCCTTGAGTTTTGTAGCCAAATATGTCCTGTACAGCAAAGAGAAGGGAAAAATCATTACTATTTCTCCTAAAAAAWTGCCTGGAATACCCTCCCGTCATTCACTGCTCTCCCATGGGTACTACTAGGTATGGTACTGTGGAAAATCAAATCATAGAACTTGTATTTGGCTGTTCTACATGTCTTAAACATGACTACCAAAAACCTGCATCTTCAAWAGAACTTTTCATCCACCTCAAAAATTCCAAATTGCTGTAGCTTGAAACTCGGCGTGAAACACAGCTTTGTGTGTGCAGAAGGAGAAATGCTAGCAAAGCATAGAGATTCAAACCTTTATTCCAAGTCACTGATGCAGATTTGATGGACAGGTTTTTTTTAAGTCCCTGGGTGAGACAGCTGAAGAGCTTAAGTAAATCTGCATCAGAGGATGGTGAGTGATCAGTGCAGAGCTGCTGCAGCAGCTGAGACATCTTCAGCATCTTCAGCAGAAGCTCTGCTGCTGCCCTGCCCCAGAAGTGATCTGCATTAATGCATCTAAACTTCACAGGCTCAGCCAGCGCCTCTGCTTGCTGCCGAGTGACACTCTGTGCCTGAACCAGCTGGAGCTGTGTGCACAGCTTGGCACARACACAGCCTTTGTGGCTGTTCCCATCTTCCATGACAGCTCCAGTATGGGAATTTTGGAGCTTGCCAATGTGCCATTGGATAATTTCCAACAACAATAATAATAATAATAATAACAACTGTTAGTAAGAACATTTAATGAACACTTGCAGAATGCTTTACTTGTTCAGAGGGCCAAAGGAAGGAAGCTTCTCATTTTATTTGGATGAGTAGGTGTTATTATTCCATTTTTAAAGCTGGGGAAATTGTTACAGTGAGGCAAGGTGACTTGCCCAAAACATCAAAGAGATGTCTGTCAGCATTACATTTTAAGAGCTGCAGATCTTGGTACCTCTCAGTACAACTAGCAGGCACTTGTTGAATGTGAAATGACATCTATACAGTGAATTTATGAAGGAGCTGCAGCCTGAGCTGAGATGGGAGATTCCATGTCTGCAATTACATGAGGTGACCAGAAGAATTTGCTAACAGAAGGGTTAAGGTTCCTCAATCCCTTTCTTCTGAGTATATCTGCAGCAACTGTGCAATCTGCTGCTGAGGATGAGATACCTGCAGCTGCAGATATTGCAAGATCCATTTATAAAGGTGAGAAGAAAAGGCAATGTAATTGTAAGGATGACTAATGCATAATTCCTGTTTCTGTGCTGGTGTCTTYGCTTGTTTTGTGAAACACAGGCCCTGCCCAGTGGTTCCACACGCTGCCTCGGCACACCTGCTCCGTGGCATTCTCCAAACAACAGACTGTCATCCTAGGCAATCTCCTAGAGGTTTCTAAGGGGAGGAAATTGGCAACTCGGAGGAAAAAGTAAACAACACAGGGAAGTGGTTTGCACTGCACAGGACCTGGTTATACCACCTGTGAGATGCACACACAGCATTTTCAAAGGCTCCTACAATCTSTGAGCAGACCAAGAGAACAAGACAACTCTGAGCAGACAGAAGGAAGCCCATGGAGGACAGCAGACAGGTGAGGTTGCTAGGAGTTAGYTGGTGTGGTAGTCATGTGCTGTTAATATCCAAATGCTCCTGTAAGCAGACAAAGGATCTCCATTCAACTCTGTCCAGTTTATCTTTAACAAAAATGTTAAAGGATTAGTGCCAGCACCATCATACAGAACAGTACATAGAACAATGTGAATTTTCTCTTCACAGCAACTGCTTCCTAGCAAGATCCAGCCACTTGGATCCAGRCTTCACAGCTTGTCAGCAAGGCAAAGGATCTCCCAAGGAGACAGAGATGCCTAAGGGAAGAACTGTTAAAAGAACACACCTTCCGACTTCYTCCAGTATATGGCTGGACCTGGAATAACTGGAATCATATTTTCAGATTGGGATGGGCATGAATATCAGGGTGGGGAAGAACAAGATAGCTGCCATGTGCATCTTGCCTCTGCCCGTGAATCACTCCTGTAATTTTCAGTTTCTGTGCCTTGTGCCCAATGTCTGAGAAGGCAGTAAGGCAATAGCTAACACAATTAAGAAAGRAGAGGGTGGGTGCTCTACCTGTGACTGGCAGTCATTTGGGATCATCTTCTGTTGGCASTGCTCCTCTCCACTCAATTGTTCAATGATTCCCCAAGCCTGATATGACAACACAACCACAGAGCTAGAGCAGACTCTGCATTTCTCTGCCCAAGAAACCATGCACCAATATATTAAAACATGTGTCTGAGTCCCCCTATGCCTGCAAATATTTTAAGGCCCTTTCTTCCAGAATAGTTTTGACTAAAAAAGTGATTTGAATCCATAGATCTCAAGACCAAAACCAAGCATACATCAGTATTTCTCATCTCAAAAAACAGGAGAGTCAAACAGGGAAAACAGCTCATCTGGGATAAAAGGCCATGCTCTTCAAGATATCCATTACGCTGTGAGCTGCATCTTGCTGCTTCTCACAAGGGACTTTCCTCAGACAGACAGACAGATAGATAGAGGGATACCACTGATCTGTTCTGACCCTTCAAGAGYATGATTTGCCATGAGAACCGAGATGTTGGTTCAGGTTTGTTGGTTTGTGTCTTGACGAGTGTGACATTTCTGAATAGAGCTGTTCTGGAGTTCTACAAGGAGTAAGCTGGGAAAGAACAAACATCAGGTGTTAACTGATGCATCTGGATGTTCATGAARGAATCCATTCCCAAATCTCTTTCCCTTGGTTTGGAAATGTCTGGAGTGAGTTACCTTGGCTATATCATTGAGAATTAAAGCTAGGCAGGGAAATAGACTGAGTTCCAACTTGACTTGTGCCAAAGTTCCCTGAGCCGGAACCTTTCAATGCTTAACTTCAGTACAGAATGTTCTGTTAGGTTGAGGAGTTTTTCCCGGCCCTGTGCTTTCAGATGRAAGGATTATAGCAATGAATGCTGCATTCATTAAGAAAAAAATTAATACATGAATAACTCCTTGTTGAAACAGAAACTTCTCACTTGTCAAATACGTCAAAATGAAATTCTTTAGAAGAATTCTGAAAACAATTATCTTCCACAAAAAATAAGTGAATGATCAACCCATAACAGAGGTGTCCACAATGTGCATGAAGAAGGCAGGAACAGATGCAGGTTTACTTAGCCATGTGAATGACTTACAATATCTAGGGTTTATAAATTCTTCAAGCTTATTCAGGATACAAAAATCTTCATGCATATCCACTTGGCAAACAAAACTTTCAAGGCTGGCAGAAGTCCTGGTGTCGATGTCACCAGTCAGAGGATGTCTATCAGGTTTGTTTTATGTGGTTAAGGAAACAACTTTTGCKGTGTTTCATTTCATTGTGCTGGTGCAGACATGCTTCTTTTGAAGAGGGGTCTGATGAATACAGATTTGCACCTTGACAACTTTTCTAATGTATGAGCAAGTTCAGTGAGTGCATTTGGCATAAACCAAATAAACACTATAAACCACTTCACAGCCATATAATCTGGGCTCTGGAGTGCACCAGACTAGGAGCTGGTGAAAAACAAAGCAAAGATTAGCTATATGTAAGACTCCAAAGGGCTTCTCATTATCTCACAGGAGGTAACAACATCTACAAAATAGGCTGGTATACAGTGTTCATCTCATCTTGGATAATTTTTAATAAATTGTAGTTTATTGCAAAATTTTGWTTCCTCATCTGTTAACATCTCTTTTCTCTTGAGACTCCCAATGTGACTGTAACAAAATGGTTTGACTTGTGAGTGAAGGGTCTAAGAAGGGGCYTGGATTATTGGACAGAAAAAGCTGCCAGACCTGCTCAGTTGGCAAAAAAAGGCTCTTAGCTGCTTTTACAACCATACAAAGCCAGCATTCAAGGGCTTATCACTCTAGTGTCCAGCAAGTCTTTGTTACTTATGTTTAAAAGAAAAATTGCCTCCAACTGCCAGGTCATCTGCAAAGCAGAATTTAAATGCAAAAGTCAAACAAATTCAGACACCTTTTTCTTTGGTGAAAACAAAGCCTGTAGCTACCCTCAGAAAGCCTAAACAGTAGCTGTGARCAATTATATTTCTGGCAAACTCAACACCAGGTACTCTATTATGAACAACCTGTTGCTATAACAACAGATAATAGGATTAGACTTKAAAGACTGGTTAAGATTCACAAGGAATTTAATAACTGAATCTCATTCTTACCAACCAGRACCTGAGGGTTTGTTCCTGTTCCCTCTGAAACCAGCAGCAATATTTACTATTGTTCCATTAGCAACAAAATTTTGCCTTGTAGCTTCTATTTCAATTTCAAAAGCTACATTTTTTCAAACTCAAAGTATACAAAATTCCATATCAGATTCTTTTCAGAATTTTAGCATCTCAAAGGAGGCAGTCAGCTGTCAATATGCAGAGGTAAACTGAGGTTCACCATCTGACTGACTGCAGTTCTCCCATTCCTTCAGCCACAAGCAATGGGGAAATACATGCTTAAGAGAGGCTTCTGGCAAATCCTTCCTGAAGCAGTAGCCTGTTAAAGTCTTTTGCACTGAAAGACTTAAGCTTCACACTTTAGGTTTTGTGCAAAGGGAATGATTATTCCTAAGCTGTGCAGAGAAGAGYATCAAATTGACAGAGGGCAAAAGGATGTGTTTTTCCTCCCTCTTCCTATGCCACAGTAATGTGCTTCTTCTCAAAACACTCTTCAAGCAGATTTTTCTGAAGGGAAGCATACTATTAGCCCTCTCTGAGGCAAGCTGCTGTGTCCAGAGTGCTCACACACTACYAAAATCTTCCTGGTACAGCAAATGGTTATGGAGAAAGAGAGAGTTTATCTCTTGCTCTGACTATGCTTTGCTAAGTTTTAGCTGCATACCAGAAGGGTGAAATTACATTCAAGCAAATGTTCTGCAGCAATGTAAAGTAATCCCAAAGACATACATGAGKATATACAGGGGTAGATTTTCTAAATCAAAGAGATTACTATTAATTCAGAACTATCTAGCATCTCAGCTGYACCAAGAAATGGAAATACAGAAGAAAACTTGAAAGCATTTCTTCTCATTAGAGGTCCCCAACTTGCCTYAGCAAACTGTACAGCTGGTTCAACACAGGGAAGCATTGCACTTCCAGAGTTCAAAAGAATTACTTGCATGCTTTCAGATTACTTGAACTATTCCACTCTGAAAGAATTGGCATTTGCACAGTGTCAGATGTTACAKTATTAGACTGAGTGATCTGATCTTGCCTGAGAAGTCAAGAACTGCTTGTTAATAATTTGGCTCAAGTAGATGAAACTGACTGTTGAAAACAAAATACATTCTTCATGGATTTGAATTTTAAAAAAAGATGTTGCAGGGTCACAGAGATATTATGCACCACTGCCAGTTTTTGTGGTTGTCGGTAATTTAA
Organism: Malurus melanocephalus; assembly: GCF_030028575.1. Classification (NCBI taxonomy): domain Eukaryota; kingdom Metazoa; phylum Chordata; class Aves; order Passeriformes; family Maluridae; genus Malurus; species Malurus melanocephalus. The sequence goes on from NW_026624053.1 coordinate 61,783, forward strand.
AATATACCATTTTAACAAAGAAAGAACCTCTGCATATAATTCTATTTACCTCATGTATTCTCCTTCACTCCTCTGTTTAAACAAAGCCTTCTTTGTCTCTTCACAACTACTCTCTTTGTCTCTTTCTTYACAACTAATCTAGATATTACTTTTTCTTTTTTCACACAAATACACACATTAGCTGTTCTCTTTTTCTACACGTTGCTTTTTTTTCTCATCCTCTTACAGTACCTCATACTCATATCCTCATGGATATCTTCCTSTATATCATACATCTTTTCTCTCTTACATAAATGTAATAAACACACATGCATTCTTGCCTAATTTAGCATAATCTGGCTATATTTTAATTGCATTTATTACTCAAGTGCTTCACAAATCTCTTAATCCAGAGTGTCTGGCAGTTGCCACACTCTCCATGCCTGCATGTTGTGAAGCCTCAACACTGGGCACACACACCAGCTGTGCATGGAAAATGCCAGATTCCTGAGCACCAGATTCAGGACACGTGAGTTCAGTATGACACTGGTGAGAAACATGAACATCATTGGGATAATTGACTTCCTACAAGCACAGCTTGGGTGTCCCAGCAGTGCACAGCTGGAACGTTCAGGGTACAATAGTGTGACTGTACACAGCACCAGACAATCCACTTAAACCTAATTAGCTCCAGCTCAATTATGGCATTGCTGGTGACAGCACCAATAGTGGTGAGAACACGACAGGCTGTTTATAGTCCTAGAAGGACAGGGCAGGGTGGAGCAGACACAAACCCAGCAGCTGTTTGGAGCTGGGGAGCAGTGGCACATCAGCACCAGGGCTAGAGCCAGGAGTGGGGTGCTGCCAGCAGGTTTAGTAACCGGGCAGCAGAGCCAGTCGGGCTCTGCATTGCACAGCTAATTAGTCCCCACCCTCGGAGCCAGTGCCTTGTGTTTCCTGCACTGCTCAGTTCATGCTGCTGGGTGACTCTGTACTGCATTCTCCAGCAYATCCCAGATTACYCAGGTTTGCATGAGGCAAAATGTGGCATCTTCCCTTCCCTGARTGGCTGRRAGAGCTGTCTGAAAATCTACATTTRTCTTTAGAGATAACAGTTATCCAYRTTTGCACATGACACAGKCTCTCTCACTAGAATAGGAATCTCAGTGAGGAGATATCGAAGAGTTCTCCAGGATTTCTGAAAGTGAACAGTTGTATCAACTTGTGAGTATTGTGTTTCAATAGCTTTGCTGTTGTACACCCAGAAATCCTGCAGGTGCTCACAGCAGAGCTCCAGTGGCTCTGCAGCACATGAATTTTGAGAAGCACTGCATTTACCAGATATGCCTAAGAGTTGTTGTACAGCTGCATCATGGATCTGATATCTCCAGTAGAATCTATCAGAGGGACAGAATCCATGGGAAGAGCTGACCCACAACACACAGTAATGCCAAAACAGCTCAGAAGCACTGAATTCACTTCAATTGTGCACTGGAACTATTATTTAAGAGCAGTGCCATGCAGGAGACCAGGTATTTTCTGTAAACATAGAACTTACTTCCAGATTATATAGAATGCATGCAAATACATTTCTCCCTGGAAAACTCTGGAAAGAAATATAGTAGTTCTGTATTAAGGAATCCAAGCTTCAGTCTAGATAATGCTGCAAATTCAACAGACTGCATTTGCCAGTAATTTGTGCAAACATAACATGTGGTTTTGTGTTCTGGAGAAAGACATGGTTTCCAGTCTCTACCTGGAGCTGACCCTGGAGATTCAGCTGTCAGATGATTGGGAACACCAGTCTGGCCCATCCCTCAAGCTCACATTAAACCACATCCATCTAGATTTGTAACACCACATAAACAATCTATTGAGCCATCCCCTATTGGAGGGGATAAGCAGTTAAATCCAATGGACACAACCAACCTTACTCTCTTTCTGCTAAAAAAAAAATTATATCCCTTTCTAACTGTATGTTTCAGCTATGGAAACACTCCAACCAGCAATAACTCAATTACAGTYGGTAGCATTTTATTGCAGAACACGTGCCACCTTCTGCTTCAAGCTCAGAAATACCTAGACAGAGATCCAACTCACCATCTCATTCTCTTCTCCCTGGTTAAGCTGTGCATAGTGGTTCTTGGTAGGATTTTCCCCCATGAAATGAGCCTCTGGAGACTTTCTAGAGCACCCTCAGGACAGGTCTTCAGCATAGTGTGCTTGAAGTTCTACATTGAGGAAGTGCTCTAAGTACACACCTTCCTTATAATTCTGATGATGTTTGAAGTAGGGAGCTCCTCCCTCTCTGGGGTTAGCAGGTAACACTTTATCCCTCCTCCCTCCATTCTGTTGTTGGAGTTTTGCAATTGTGAGGGTTCATGCAGAATTCACTTTAAAACAATGCAAGAAAGAAAAGGTTCAATGTCACAAGTGTTTGCCACAATATGACTCCAGGGCATAACTTTGGTAGGTGCAAGCAAGCGCTGTTGGCACAAAACTTTYAGGGGAGGGTAAGAGGGGAGTATTTTTCTTCATGAGATTATGGAATCACTGGAGACCAGGAGTGTGTCCAAATAAGAAGGAAAATAGGCATTGCTGTTGTTAAAACTCTTAGCAACCAGTCTGAACTAAGTGTCCAGCAGTGATCCCCACATACACCGTGGAAAAGAATCAAGCTCTGGCACTGTGAAAAGGGGCCCCAGTTTGTGCAGGTGGATTTGTGCACTGACTGTGTTAGGATTCAACCAGGCAGGATCTGTAACCAGGTCCTTTATCATTATTAAGAATATCCTCACAAATTGCCTTCTAAACTCACCATATAGCTTTGGAACACACCACTGAAGTTATTCTGAAGTTATTTACTCACTCCTAGGGGAAACTGGAGTTTCCCACTGATGTCAGTAAGCTGGATGTCTCTGACCTTTAAATGAGAGCCAAAAGGAAGCTGGCAGGAGAACAACNTTTTTTTTTTTTTTTTTGCTACTATTGGGCTGCATTTGTTGATTAGTCTTGTGATTCATTCCCATTTCACTACTATTTCCTTGTACTTTGCTACTTTCGAGAAGTTACACAAGAAATATTTTAGGAATGAGGTCAGGAAAGGCAAACCTGTTCTTCCAGSAAATTTTTAAAAACTTAAAATATTACTTCTAGGGTGACTGGAACAGATCAAGAGGTATCAAGTTAGTCCCTATTCCTTAGCATTTTACTGCCATGTGGCATGGACTTGTACAAGTTCATATCTCAAGCACCAGGAAAAACTACTGCCTGTCTTCCAGTGGCCAGRCTCAGAGAAACTGAAAAGGGAGAAATGCAGGGAACAGGGGAGAGAAAATGAAGGAGTTAGGTCAGTTAATACAAACTGATACGCACCTWTGCACAGCACAGGGGAAGATGTGTTTAGAAATGCTGGTGATAAGCACTGGAGCCAAGTTGTTCAGCCTTGACACTCACCATGCTTCCAAAAGGAGCCCAGAGCACAGGCTGCACTGACAAGGGTACAACGGTACTAATCTGTGTAAGGGTAATTTATTGTGTAAGATCACGGGGGAACAAAGGGCTCTCCATACCCAGCTCCAGTGTCACCCCCTCCTTCCTACCACTGTGACTCGCTCTGAGCCTCTCAACTTAACCATATTCTTGAGATTGAGCAAAGAGAATTCTAGTTACTACACCAGAGTCACAATTTTATATTAAAAATTCAAAAGAAAGAATTTGTTAAATTCCATTTATGATAAACCTGATAACACGAGAAAAAAGAGCATTGCTTTCTAGAAGTTGTAAGAGACAGGAAACAATTGCAAAGATACTTTTTCTAAGGCAGGCTGATGATTTTGGGAAATGACTCATTATTTTGGGAGGTGCCAGGGATGGTAAACAGGAGTGTTACACATGCTTTTTCTGCCTGGTCAGCTTTTGCTGCTTTCCCAAATATCAGCCTTGCTCTTTCTAGTGTTTGTAGCAGATTGGGGTGCAGCAGGGGTCCTTGGTTGCCCAGTCACAGAGATGAGAGATGAAGAGTATCCCACCAAAATAGGGATACTCCAGGGAAGAATCAAGGCTCACACAATCTTTTCACTATTCATTGGTTTATTCCAGCTCCAAGATGTTCTGTGCTCCTAGAGAACACCCTTACTAGGGTATTTATACTTTCACAACTGAAAACAAARRAAAAACAGATTAAAGGTGTAAAACGTTCATCATTTCCATAGTTTGACAATCTTTGATAAATTTCATCAGTCTGTTAATCCAGAACCAAAGAAGATGGTGATACATGTTCATTTTCTTAAGTATATTCACCATGTCCCGGAGAAAACACCTCTAAAGGAGCCAGAATTGAAACCTTTAGTGATATAATGCTCTCTACTGTTCGGAGTAAGAATTACAGCGTATTTATTAATAAGTTAGTTAGCATGTCCTATGGAGTATCATAATTCTTACTTTTAAATGGAAATGTGCCTTAAAAAATCATACCTAATTCAGAAAAACAACTGGTCAAGCTAAAATAGAAAAGCAAAGCAAGATTTAAAATATAGTCCCTTAAACTTATAAATAAACAAACAGTCAAAAAGTAGGCAAGCTGGAGACARAAATGATCCTCACCTCATTCCAATGACTTTTATCTCAGTCCTGAAAATGTATGTATGTATTATGTCACCCCCGTAYAATTTATTTTGCTTTGAAAAAGCCCGTAGTATAAACAGAAGTCTGACCTCTAAAACACCACAAATCTCATCGTGTTTCTCAGCATGCGACACCCAGTTCTGGCCACATTACAGAAAGGAAGTTGTGAATCAACTGGTGATACTTCACAGAAGAGCACCGAGGAGAATTACAAAGGACTCCAAAAATATGGAAGGAATGGAAGGACTTAGGGCTGCTTTATCTAAAGAAAAGGAAACGGAGAAAAGTCATGGCAACATCTTTCAAACACGTAATTAGAGAAAGTGTTATCCATGACCACTGTGGACATGTTGCAAGAAAGATTGAGTTCAGACACGAGAGAATACTTTCTACTAAAGTCAGCAAGCACTGGCATTGCCAGGGGAACATTCCAACGCCTGTGGTCTTTAGTGACAGGCATGCACTGTTCAGAAATGAGCTAACCAGAGGTGATCCTGTGTAAGGGCAGATGCACGGATCTGATGAACTCTCCCGATGCCTCCTTTGCCTCCCGCTGGGAAGGGAAAGGAGTGGGAAAAAAAAAACCCAAAAACTCACAGAAGACGCCTGGGAAACACCTCGTGTCTTCCGTCTTTCAAGGCAGCGCTGCCATCCGTGTCAACAACAGCTGGGGGGACTCATCTGAGTATCTTTCTTAAGCAGTGTGAAAGACCGCGGTACCTCCACCGGGACTGCGCTTCACCTCACCGCCCTCTCCAGCCCCGCCTCAC